>NW_021319360.1:125237-178952 GCF_001605985.2 Dendrobium catenatum | reverse complement strand
CAATAGCACGAAACATGTGTAGGACTGTCGTGTTGTGAGGGGGATGCCTTGAATGGGGTGGTGGGGTCTGCCCAAATATTCCTCAAATGAAGTTACATTAGGCCCGAAACAGAACATAAAATAGTTCAGGTACAGTTTAAGTTGGTAAAGGAATATATTAAATCAGACTCTCCCCACGCAATCGCGGCACCTCATTCTGGGTCGAAGAGTAGTTAACAATGGGGTCCAGACAGTTATGTGCTTGAAAAAGGGAAATTAATAGTCTGCATTAGTGTGAGTATTCAGAAAGAGTCAATCGAGAAATCCCCTAGACGCATTTTGCTGGCCAGAAAGTGAACATCTGGGTTATCCAAAACCCCAGTTGGATAAGGTGTTGCCGCTTCCCTTTGATAGTGCCAGTACACTTTTCTCAAATAGGAGAGTCAGTATTTTAACAGGAACAATTAAATCGATGTAGTAGGTGTGGTGCATATTATGTTCATGTGCGAGACCATAACTGTTATTTAGATCTGAAGGAAGGTAAACCTAATTGGATGAGAAAGTGAGAGCAGATGGCCGAATCAAATTAGTATTCTTGCACCCCGGGATGCCCTCTCTCGTAAAAGGCCCACAAAATTGGTAAGACCGAGCAGCAAGCGCCAATGATGCATTGGAGTTTTATTTAGAGCACCCGAGGAAAAAAATGCGTGGTGTGAAGTCGAGGTCTCTCCATGGTTAGACAGATATTAAAAGAAGCCATTAAGTATGTGAAAGAAGGGGGTAAATCGGAATAGAGTTAGAGCAGCGAGGAGTGTGGTTAGGAGGTGGTAGAGCATCACGACTTCCAAAAGAAAAGAAAAATTAGCCGGAACCAATTAGCCATTTCTTATTGAAGATCCGAAAAAAAAAAGGTGAGTGCGAGTGCGAGGAAAGTAGGAAGAGAGGAGGTTTTGGTTGGGGTGTGTGGGTGGAGCGGCGGTTAAAAAGAGCGGGTCGGGCCGAAATATTAATAGGCAAATGTTGTGGTAGGCGTGATGGAAGTAAGCCGGGGTTCCTCTATGGAAGATTAATCCTGGAGGTGTAGGTGGGCTTGTAGCGAAATTAGTAACAAGTAAAAGTACTCTTTGGCAGAGGATAAGGGAGAGGGCCAGCACTACAATGGTGAAACGAGTAAGAATTTCTTTAAGAATTTTAAACATTTTAATAGCGACCATTAGTAATAAGATTGAAAATCATCAGCAAAAGGCTCAATGTGGTGGTTATTGAAACCTCTTAGTAGTACCATCCAGTGTATATTATATTTGCTGTTTTTCTTTGTTTATGTGCCTATTTGTGATTTGCGTTTCTTTCGTGATGATCTCGAGCCTATGTAATTGTTTGTATAATAAGAAGACCAAAACTTAATCCAGGTCAACCCGGCAACCCGTCGGGTCGGTTTCGGGTTCGAATTTCCGACCCGTTTACCTACCCGGATCGGGTCCGGGTTCAAATTTCTTGCCCGTTTGAACTCGTGTCAGTTTCGTGTTGAACCCGAACCCGACCCGTGACCCGAAATTGACACCCCTAGTTTTCGGGTCAGCTTAAACCTGACCCAATTTTTAAAACGGGTCGAAAACCCTAACCTGAAACCGACTCAGTTCGGGTTCAGGTCAACCCAAACCCGAAATTTCTGGGTGAGACTTTTCATGTCCCCCTGTTTATAGTTATACCACCTGAGATCAATAAATGCAAAACCATTTTTCTATATGAAAATCACTCTGGACATCTCCTGCTGCCATTGGACATCGTCTTATACAATATTAAAAAAATATATACAATTATTTAGAATATTTAAAATACTTTCATTTATATTTAAATATAAACATAATATATCAAGAAATATAAATAAAAATAGAAAATAATCGCAAACAGCTGCTTAACTTTTCAAGAACTTGTTAAAGCAAACAGCGAAGAGTCTCCGTATTTTGAGGGGTTGTGGTTGTTGCTTTGAGGTGGTCAGGTTTTGCACTGGGTTTTCCGCCTCTAGTGGGGAAACCTGGTGTGATTGTGGTTGGTGTGGTGATGTTTTCTTCTGGTATCTAGTCGGTTCGTAGCTTGGTAGTTTGGTTCTTTCCATCTTGTGGGTGTAAGGTGTTTAAGGGTATTATTGGTTATACTGATTATGTTCTTTATATTCTTCCTGTTACTTACTGTTAGAGTTCTGGTAAGGATCTTATTCCTCAAGCTCGCACCAATTGTTGGTGTCTCCTTATTTTGAGGGGTCTCTTAAGGTTTTTTACTAGTTATATTTCTCTCATCTTTTTTTCGAGATTTTCTTGCAGGCTTTTTAACGAGCATAAGGTGAGGAAATTCATGGACCGCAAGGTAGTCTTTGTTTGTTTTTTGTGTCTCTTTTTCTGTTATTCTCAGTTTTTTTGCAGGAAGAATGTGTGAAGGGAATTTTACGCCTCTTCCTTTTTTGGGTGCTGTCGTCTCACAGCCCGAGTTATTCCTTAGGTTATTTTTGTAATCATAGTTTAAGGTTCCACCGGCTCTTAGGTTTTTTATTGTCTTTTTGGATTGTAGCTCTTTCGAGCATTAGCGAGCTGGAGGAGCCTTCTAAGGACTCTGTAACCGTTTTTTTTTTTTTTTTTTGTTTTTAACCGTTTTTTTTTTTTTTTTTTGATATTAACACGTAGGCCCCATGAGTGAATTTTAACTAAAAAAAAAACAGCAAAGAGTCTATAGACGTTCTACATCAAATTCACTGCGTAACAATGTTAAATGATCATATAAAAGGCATACATGCAAACACATTATCTGCTGCCTTTAAGGAACATCAGGTCTTTTTAATTTCCACCCTTATAATTATTGCTGTTGAACTTTATTGAGTCAGTCTCTTGTAAATTATTTGCTATTTAGTCGTTGATAATAGCTAGCTAACGACAAACTTTTCTAACCAAGTAGGTTCAAATTCAATGATATTACAATAAATAAATGATAGATATTTAGAATTTTTTTGTGAGAGCTTTCTTATTATTTTTAAAGCAATTTTTTTATTAAAAACTTTTTTTAAAAAATAATAAGAAAAGTAAAAAAAAAAAAAAAACAAGAGAGTCCTCAAAAAAGGCTTAACCACAAAGATAATAACGTTTTCTTTTTTATCGTAAATGCATAAAGGATAACACAAGTAGGGGTGTCAATATATGACACAATCCAAAAATTCAAACCGAATCCGATCCGAATATTCTGAGTTAGAGTCAACCCATTTTTGAAATGGGTCGATTCGGGTTCAGAATTCTAATCCGTTTGGAACATCGGGTCAGGCTCGGATTGACCCGGAAGCCTGAAACCAATTTGGTTTGACCCTACAACATCCCGTGTGAGTCATGTGACCCATCTTGTCATTTGTTGCTTCATTTGTGTCCTCGCATCACTCACTCGGAAGGTGCAAAAACATGCATCGCCTCACAGTCACGTCCGCGTTGCCGTCATGATGCCCAAGCTACCGTTGCCGCTGCCACCGTCACGCCCGCGTTGTTGCTGCTGCTTTAGCCGTCACATTCTTTTGTTGTATAGGAAGTAATGACAACAAGAGGAGCTCGCTGACATCGTCATTCCCCCATTTGCTCAATCGCGCGCTTCTTCATTGTTCTCTCAACATTCCTTTGGCGATTTCGTGTCGGTCGGATCGGGTCCATTTTGCACTTTCTGATCCGTTTGCAAAAACGGGCCGGATTCGGGTCGTGTCAGACGGGCTTGGTCAATTTCGAGTTTTACTCACAATTCGATTTTGACACCCCTAAACAGAAGCCCGAAGGAGTGATAAGTGAATCTTATATACAAATACATTAAATTTTGATTTGAGACAATTTTCTTATTTATTTTATAAAGCTATTTTAAAGAAATAACTTATAAAAATTATTGTAAAAAATAATTTCAATTATAATTTTTTTTATAACAGCCAAATAAAAACTCCTATCACAGCTACAGGCAGGACACTGCAGGCTTACACTGGCCATCCTATCATTTTGCCCACTTAACATGCATAAAACCATGAAGATTTTACTGAACTTTTGAACTCAGAAAACTCATATCTTTGGTCTCCACTAGCGCCCATGTACCTGCACTTTACAAGAATGCTCGCCCTAAACCACCAAAGTATACTGACAAAAGTAAGAAAACTATTGAAAAAGAAACGTAATAGTTTTAAAAAAAATAAAAGCTAAAAGCATAGTATTCTTCACAAAGCTATCTTTATTCTAAAATTAGATTCCAAAGCCGTGTTTATCAGATGCCATTCTGAAGGAACAACAAGTTGCAGAAATGGTGGAAGGAGCTTAAGTAGCATCAAAAGAGGGGGAAATTAAAAGATAAAGGGGTTGTTAAGCTGTGTGCATCTTTCGAAGCACGCAAGTTCTCTTTTTAATTGAAAGTAGAGCACTAAAGCTCGTTGTATTAGTTAGGATATAGGAACTGAAAGCTTCCAATGCATAAAACAAAATCTAAGTAATGATTGAGAGAATAATAAGCCTATTTATGTCATGAGAAAAAGAAGATTAACGGGTTTATCGAGTAATGATATGAGATATTATAAGCTAATCATATTCTAGTAATCATTAGAATTTAGAAATTGGTTAATCTCGGTATATAGGTGATATAATTTTGGATGTTTTAGAGAATTTAATAAAGAGCAAAAATAAAAAAAGATACTGCTTTTCTTCAGCATAATTCCATGGTTATTATATGAGAATACAAACTATGAAACGAGAAAAAAAAACCATGAGCAAACAAGAGCTGTGGCGAATCCAGCCCATATATATATATTTCATTAACAAAATTCAAAACAAAGCATTGTACTTTATTATAATTTATGAAATAAAAAAATTACAAACTTTACATTCTATTTTGTATTTTCTGATAATGTTGTGTAATGACTTCATTCGGAACTTAATCAAATTTTTTTTCTCAATATATGACACTAGACAGTCATTGAGTCGGGTATCACTCATTTTGCTATATAGCAGATGCGTAATAATCTTCATTGCAGGGATTGCTCTCTCCACTGTAGTAGTAGCAACTGATAAAATTAGTGTCAAAATAATAAGTGTATAAACCAAGGGATACAATATTTTTTGTCTTTTATAATATATTTTGTAAGAGCAACGATGCTAATCAAAGATGTAAACTCATCGTTAATACGCATATCAATAATATAAGTCGATAGCTGCCTGAGATCCGCCTATGAACAAGAGCAATGGAGGGCAAAATGAAAAGCTTCTCTCTATCTCGTGCAGTGATGCTCTTCTCTGATTTTTTTCTTTGAAAATACCACGCAATCAAAATAGCCAGTGGCATGGGAGAAAGCACTTTGTTTCACTAAAAAGTGCAAAATATTTTACTTGCTCACGTTTCTTATTCTTTGATGTCAAGTAAAGCCAGCCCTTGGTGTAATCAAAGTTGGAAATGAGTACAGCAGATAACTTTGAAAATTTTATTTTAGCTTTTTCTGCAATATCCTGAAAATTTTTCCTTGCATTTAGTCCTCTACCTTACTGGGAGAAATTATTAGGGAGATGAGTCCAGATTCCGATAAAATGTTGACACGTGAAGTGGGCACTGAATATTCAATTGGATTTATTTTTTACTTTACATATTTAATGTGTACATGGAACTTTAAGCCAAGCGTATCAAAAGCGCAGCCAAAGCACAGGTAAAGCATAGGTAAAACGCAATCAAAGTGAAGTAAATAAAACACAACAAAAGAGCAATTAAAGTACAACTAAAGTGCAACTAAAGCACAATTAAAGCGCAGATAAAATACAAGTAAAATGCAAAAAAAGTACAACCAAAACGCACTCCACGTGTCACATTTTAAGTAGATGTTCGAACGTATCTCTATCACTACAGGAAAATCCGACATTACCGGGGGACAAAATCCGTCGGTAACAAATACAACGGAAAGTTGCTTTTTCCGCCGAATTTCCATTAGATTTTCATGTGCCGGTTTGGCACGCGTCGAAAAAAAGCTTTCCGACGTATATAATAAGCCGGAAAATGTTCCGGCGCACTCTCCCACGCATTACCAGCAAAAAATTGTGCCAAAAAAACGTCGTCTACCATCAGATTATTCCGGCGTTAAATATGCCGGAATTTGCGGCATACCTATCCGTCGGCAATACTGGCGGAAAAAACGTCGCACTTACGCCGAAACTAAAGGCACGAATTATTACCGGCGCTTCATCCGCCAGAATTTCCGGCAGAGCGAAAACCCCGAAACAAATGCAATAATTCGTTGTATCATCATTTCCGACGAACTACCGACGTAAATTCTGTCGGAAACATGTAGCAATAAAAAAATTGTCTTCCCAGGCAGCAATCAGATTTCCACACCTGCAAATATATACAAATAATAGTTTCACAACACAGATCTATACAACACAGATTTTAAGAACTTCAACAAATACTTAAAAACATAAATGTAAACATTACAAATTGTTCATTCACATCAACCAATATTAAAAAACTTCACAGATTATTCATTAACACAAAATATTCAAAAACTTATACAAGTTCATATGACATTGAAAAAACTAAACTACTCTGAATCCGTGGACTCATCCTCAGCTGGAGCTACCTTTTTTCCACTCAACTGCTCCTTCATTTTGTGCATTTCATCCAACAACTGATTATGTTGCTCCTACATCTGCATTTGTATCTATGCTTGCAATTGAACTTGCCAATCAGATTGTAATTTCCTTACTTGTTCTAGCTCCACTTGAAGGGCAGTTATTTGTTGACTATGTAAGGACTCATGTGAACTGGCTGTGAACTTGATCCAGTAGAGGTCATCCCCTCATATGCCTGGGCTTGCGAACCCCTTTCATATTAGTTGTTGGGCAGCATGCAACAAATCATAAAAATTATGTGCCTCCTTATTCGGTAACTCTTATGTATATTATTCATATTGTATTCCAGTTGCATCATGAACTAATTCCTCAAGATTTAGTCAGATATTTTCAGCCTCAGCTATATTAGTACTTGTAGATGGACCGCATTAATAATCAAAATGTGGCTCGTACTCACCATGCATGAGAAGTCAAATACTAATATTGTGGCATGAATCCTCTACGATACAGATCAATAGTTACATCATCTAGTCTTAGGTGCACTAGATTTTTATGCTTAGAACATGGACATCGAAACATTCCATCTGATATGAAGCTAGGTAGTTGTTTCGCTATCTGAATGAAAATGTTCACCCAATTAATGAATTCATCTGTTAATGTCTTTCGTCCTTGCGCCAATCGATTATACATCCAACTTTTTTTATTTATAATATCCATAACATACATATAGGAGTAGATAAGTAATATATTATAATGATTTATGTGACATTCATATATTTTATTTTATCTTATCACCCTCTCTTAGTATCTTAGACACACAATCTCTCCCTCACTCATTCTATTATTAACTATCTCTCTCTCTCTCTCTCTCTCTCTCTCTCTCTCTCTCTCTCTCTCCCCCTTCTTCTATTTCATTCCCTCTCTCACTTTCTTAATCTTATTCTCTCCATATAGACCTAATGAGATGGGGTTGAAGGTAAACTCGAATTATGGAGGTCAACTTTAGAGTATAAAGGTTTTCGCTTGAACAGCTCTAAAACTAAATATATATAGTGTAATTTTAGTAGTAATAGACCTAGTGATGGAATTGTAACTTTGGGCGATCAACTCATTAATAAGAGTACACGTTTTAGATATCTTGGATCTATTATTCAGAGTGATGGTGAAATTGATGGGGATATTATCAATAGAATTCAAGTTGGATGGTTGAAGTAGAGGAATGCATCGGGCTTATTGTGCGATAGAAAAATCTCCCTCAAACTTAAGGGAAAATCTTATAAGATGGTGGTGAGACTTGCAATGCTTTATGGTGTCGAATGTTGGCCATTAAAAGGGAAACATAATACTAAGTTAAGTGTTGTAGAGATGAGGATGCTTAGGTGGATGAGTGGCTTGATCCTTAGAGATAGGATACGAAATGAGCATATACGTGAAAAGGTTGGAATAGCTCCAGTGGAAGATAGAGGTAGACCAAAAAAGACTTGGTTAGAAACTATTAGAAATGATATTTCTTTATTAGATTTAAATGAGATTTTGACTTTTAATCGTACACAATGGCGAAAAAGGAATCATGTAATGAGAATTTTACTTTTAATCTCTCTCTCTCCCTCTTCTTCGCTCTTTGTTTATCAACATAAATAATATCATAAGAAAAAGCAAACACCAAGGCACATCCTCTAGCAAATGTCTAATAAAAAATTACAAGAAGTAAAATCTTACAATGAACAAAGTCGGCGATTGAGATGGCGAACTTCGGCAAACTAGGTTGAATGGTCTTCACACCGGTGGAGCTACTCCAACCTTTAAAACAAAACTCCTTATCAATCTATAAAAATTTATATTAAGAAAAGCAACAAAAATTTTTGAAACTCACGGTCGATTTTCGTGAAAACTGTCCTTTCGCCAGCGACGGAGGTGGTGATCATCAGCAACGTCTCGTGGAGGTCTAGAAGCCTTGGCAACGGTGATCTACGATGGGGCGACGCTAGGGCGATGAGAGTAGAGCAGAGATATCAAAGAAACGGCAGAAGAAAATGAATAGCTAGACGGACTCGGGTTCGGAAATAGGGCTTTCGCTAGCGGATTTTCCGGCGTACAAAACGCCGGAAACGTTTCCGTCGTCTTTTACGCCGGTTATAATTCGTTGAGTTTTAAATGACCGGCTTCTACGTCGCCGGTAAATCCGCCGGCTCTTTCCGGCATAAAATACGCCGCTTCAGATGATATGCTTGAATATTCTGACGTCAAAATCGGCGTACGGTGCATCGGCACACTACCGACGACATATCCGCCAGGAAAAATGCCGTTATACTTCCGTCGCGTCATCACCGATAACAACGCCGTACATACAGACGGACATTTCAATCCAAGGGCTAATATTGACTTTCTAGAATATTCTCCTATCTTCTTTTACAAAAGTCATTAATTGCATATTCTAGAATACTCTAAACAACTCTTTTTAGAATATATCTCTAGAATCCTCTAAAACATTCATTATAAAGTAGGATTCTAGAAGTTTCTAAAGACTTTTCTAGACTATGGGCTCATTTAGAAAGCCCACTCAATTAAAAGCTCAATTAATCAAGTTTAATTTTCAACAGGTAAAGCACAGTCACAGTGAGTAAAAAAAGGGCAACAAAAGAACAGCTAAATCGCAACTAAAGTGCAACTAATTAAAGCATAGTTAAAACGTAGGTAAATTAAAGTACATAAAAAAGTGCAATCAAAGGGCACTCCATGTGTCACATTTTAAGTGGATGTTCGGGACTCCGCACCTAATAATTTCTCCTTATAAGGAGTGTGGTAACCGAAGTCCCAAAAGACAAACAACTGCAAATACCGAAGTCCAACATCTTAGGCTTGGCGCATCATTTAAGGCTAGGGTTTTGTTAAGATGTTGAGATTTTTGACCTCTTCTTTGACTCACTCAGACCTCTTCTAAGTCCATTTAAATGACTTCCGCAAAACCTCAGCTTAATAGGTAGACCAAGCATTCTTAATGGAATAGGAGAATATTCTCAACCTTAAACCTTAGCTAACAAGCTGTCCAAAAGCTTAATCTAACTTTGTTTATTAGTTGATCTAGGTCCAGAGCCCAAGCTTATGATTTAGGCTTTGTTTGGGACGACTTTCTTTCAACTTCTTAAAGCAGCTTTTTAATATAAAAAATTTAATTTTTGTACTAAAAAACTGCTTTATGAAGCAGTAAGAAAGCTATCTCAAATGAAGCCTTAATTAGGATAATTTTAGCTTTTTTTAATATAAAAGATTTCATAAAAGAATTTCATGTGAAATGCTAGGAGAAGAGATCTAAAATTTAAACAACTTAGCATATTTAAAATCACAAGAAACTTATAAAATATTTCATAATTTAACTTGAGTATGTTTATCTTTAATATTTTATTTTTATTTTTTATTTTTATATTTTCTTAGATCTATGTCTCTCAAAAAATATTATTGGCATGATTCATTACATCTCGGAGAACCAAACTAAAGCAAAATGATATGGGATTAAGGCTTTTTCAAAATCAACCTTTAGATTCAAAGATTAATCTCCATAATTCAAGTTTACTTTCAACTCCCTCTCTAGTCTTATCAACAAGAAGAATATCAATAGCAAAAATAATTAAGCAAGGTACATCCTCTTGTAAATGTCTAATGAGAACATTCTTGACTAAAACAAAAATTAAGGAGATCCATGGAGATCACCTTTGGCTAGGGTGGTCAAATATGAGTGAGGGCGTCAGGGGCGAGGGTGCGGGAGGTGTTTGGCGGCCGGAGTTCTGTTGAAAAAATGAACAAGCACAGCGAAGGCAATATCCGCCGGTGATTTTCCGCCGTAAAGTGCGACCGAAATAGTGAGATATTGGTTTATTCCTATGCATATACTGGCGCAAATATTGCCGGAACTTTTCCGACGTCGTTTGTGCCGGAAAGTCCGCCGTAGATTTTCCGGCACCGTGCTTACCGGCGCAAAAATATCCGCCGGAAATTCCGACGGTAATTGCGTGTTTTCCCGTAGTGAAGGGCGCAGGTGTCTGGACGAAAGAAATGAGTAACATGAAGAAATAAGGAAGAATGTTACCGATGGGGCATCCAATTTTATGGCCATTTCTAGCAGTTTTTCGGCGGTTTTAACCCCCGGAAAAGTTTCACTTAAAAATAGCGACTAAACCACGGTAAAAGTGGTCACGTAAAGAAAATACCGGTGGTATTTTCGGCGGTCAGAGGACCGTTGGAACTTCTTGCGGTTTAGTGTTTAATACCGACAGTGGAACGGCCGGTTAATAGTGGAGGTCAAACTGCTGATATTCAGTGAATTTCTTGTAGTGATTATTATCAGATAGCAAAAAGCATCCATGACTAAAGCAAAAAAGATATGAGCTTAAAGATGATCCTTGATGTAATCTAACAAAAATAAGAAAATACTTGATCAAACCACCTTCTGTTTGAACACAAGTAACGGAACTTGCATGTATACATATCTCTAATGACTTGAATATAAGCATTATTAACTCCTTTTTTTTCTAGAATTTTACATAGCACTTCTTTTGGAACTTTATCATATGATTTCTCAAAATCAATAAATATCATAAGAAGATCTTCCTTATTCTCTCTATGTTTCTCCATCAAACCTCACAATAAATATATAGCTTCCATAGTAGCCCTATCCGACATGAATCCAATTTGATTTTGAGAAAAAAAATAGTATTATGTCGTAACCTATGCTCCATAAATCTCTCCTAAAGTTTTAAAGTATGATACATTAACTTATAAATTCCTCTATAATTTGCAAAATCGTGTGCATAAGCTTTATTCTTAAAAATAGGAATCGACACACTCATTCTCTACTCATCTGACATCTTTTTAGTCTTCAAACTAATATTATAGTAAGCCAAGAAATTCTTTCATCTCCTAAGAATTTTCACGCCTCTATTGGAATATCATTAGGTCCAACAGTTTTTCAACATTCCATTTTCTTTAATGTATAAAGATGCCTAAGGAAATAAAGTGCATTTATAAATTACTAAAAGAGTCAAATTATATAATTAACCTTACAATCATATATTGATTAGGACTATCACTAAATAGCCTAAGCATAGAAGACTTTCACCTAAGCGAGCTTAAAGAATCATGATGATTGTCTACTTCAAATGAAATAAGTATACTCCATTGGACATGAACAATTCAAATTCATATTTCTTTAATATGGAGACTTGAATATTATGCTTTAGAGTTTGGTCCTACAATAATTTATAAATCATCTAGGCCTTTATTGGTAATATAAATCGCCTTTGTAAAAATATTTAAACATTTAAACACCTCAATATGCTAATTACATATATACATAAATAGAAATTGAGTATATTTTTATTTTATTTTAGAAAGTTGAAGATTATCCTTTTTTTTTTTTTTTTTTAAGAAATCATCCTAAAATTTATTTAAAGTTGATTATCATTCTTCAACAACTTCATAGAAAGAAAATTCTTTTTAAAATCGACTAATGTTAGAATTTTTCAAACAAATAGCACATCAATAATAAAAAGAAAAAAATAATTATAATAAATATTATGCAAGTTGAAGTTAAGGAGAAAGTTGGGATGAAGTTGGTCCTACAATAAACTCTAGTAAAAAAAGAAATATAATTATTTTTACCTTGGATAAACTTGCATTACCTTATTTCAGGGCAACATGAGCTCTTTCATAGCTTTTGGGCCTCCTATCTTTTAGATTTTTGGTTATGCTGCTATAGGGTTGGTATTGTATGTTGGTTGTTCTATCAATTCTTTGTGTAGGTGTTTCCTATTCTTGTGTTTTTAGTCTCGATATTCTATCTTTAGCTTTTGTGGTATTGGTTCATATGATTGGATTTGAGCATGCCAATATGTTTTTGTGGCTGGTTGGCTTAGTTTCTAGTTTTTCTTGCTTGTATGATCTTTGTTTTTGTTTCCCTTCAGATATGGATTTTGTGGCTTATTCTTTGTGCTTGGTATTTCATGCTCTCCTTTATATGGGGCTAATTTTATTGGCTCAAGCCATAGTATGGTGTTATCCCAATGTTGATTTTTTATTTTTAGTTGTATTAATCCTCAATTTCATTTCCTATATGCATGGATTTTTGGGTTTGTTTCAGGTCTTTTAGTTGTGCTTCATTCGGTTGAGGGCTATTTTTTCTTGGTTTTGTCTTTTGTTTCTAGTATTTCTTTATTTTTGATAATGTTGATAGTCTTTCAGCTATCCACATAAGTTATTTCTTAGGCTTCCCTATGGTATCATCTCTTTGTTTGTGGTTATCTTGTTGTTCCTCTGTAGAGTTGAGTTTGTGTTGGGTAGTCCCCATTTTGGATCATCTCTTTTGTTGATTGTTACTCTTTCTTTTTTAGTTAGTTCTCCCTTTGTAGGTCAATGCTCTTGGTTTACCCTTTCTTTATTTTTGATAATGTTGCTGTTGATCTTTGGTAGGTCTTTTTCCTGTTTGATTTTTGTTGATTTTTCAATTTTTTTGACATGCTTGGTCAATTGGTGTGAATCAGAGGTAGTGGGCTTCTGCTTGTTTTGGTTGATCTTTTCTACTATAGGTTTTGTGCTCCATTTCTTTTTCCAATTTCCAATTCTGATTGTGTGCTGGATCTTCGTACAACGCTAAGACGTTAAACCATATATTTCTCTACCGCCGCGAATATTCCAGGACGCAACAAGATTCAAAGGTTAATCTCCATAATTCAAGTTTACCTTCAACTCCCTCTCTAGTCTTATCAACAAGAAGAATATTAACATCAAAAATAATTAACCAAGGTATATCCTCTTGTAAATGTCTAATGAGAACATTCAAGACTAAAGCAAAATTAATTAAGGAGATGCATGGATATCACCTTTGGCTAAGGTGGTCAAATATGAGTGAGGGCGTCAGAGGCGAGGGAGCGGGCGGCGTTTGGTGGCTAGAGTTCTATTGACAAAACGAACAAGCACAACGAGGGCAAGGGCAAGGGCGTCTGGACGAATGAAATGACCAACGCAAAGAAATGAGGAAGAACGGTGTGGCATGCATCCAATGTTAGGGCCCTTTCCAACAGTTTTTTGGCGGTATTAACCACCGGAAAAGTTTCACTTAAAAATAACGACTAAACCAAGGTAGAAGTTGTCACGTAAAGAAAAAATTGGTGGTATTTTCGGCGGTCAGTTGACCATCGGAACTTCTGGCGGTTTAGTGTTTAATACCGGCGGCGGAACAGCCGGTTAATAGTTGTGGTCAAACTGCTGGTATTCAGTGAATTTCTTGTAGTGAATATCATCAGCAAAAATTATATAACATGGTACAACCTCTTGCAAATGTTTAGTGAGAACATCCATGACTAAAGCAAAAAAGATATGTGCTTAAAGCTGATCCTTGATATAATCTAACATAAATAAGAAAATACTTGGTCAAACCAACTTCTGTTTGAACACAAGTAACAACCTGCATATATACATATCCCTAATGACTTGAATATAAGCATTATTAACTCCTTTTTTATAGAACTTTTCATAGCACTTCTTTTGAAACTTTATCATATGATTTCTCAAAATCAATAAATATCATAAGAAGATCCTCCTTATTCTCTCTATGTTTCTCTATTAAACCTCTCAATAAATATATAGCTTCCATAGTAGACCTACCCGACATTAATCCAAATTGATTTTGAGAAAAATTAGTATTACGTCATAACCTATGCTCCATAAATCTCTCCTAAGGTTTTAAAGTATGACACATTAACTTATAAATTTCTGTATAATTTGCAAAATTTTGTGCATCAGCTTTATTCTTAAAAATAGTAATCAACACACTCATTCTCCACTCATCTAACATCTTTTTAATCTTCAACTAATATTAACAAGTTTAGTAAGCCAAAAAATTCTTTCATCTCCTAAGAATTTTCACGCCTCTATTGGAATATCATTATGTCCAACAACTTTTTCACACTTCATTTTCTTTAATGTAAAAAGATGCCTAAGGAAATAAAATGCAATTTATAAATTACTAAAAGAGTTAAATTATATAATTAACCTTAAAATCATATATGAATTAGGACTATCACTAAATAGCCTAAGCATAGAAGACTTTCACCTAAGTGAGCTTAAAGAATCATGATGATTGTCTACTTCAAATGAAATAAGTATACTCCATTGGACATGAACAACTCAAATTCATGTTTCTTTAATATGAAGACTTGAATATTAAGCTTTAGAGTTTGGCCCTATAATAATTTATAAATCATCTAGGCCTTTACTGATAATATAAATCATCTTTGTGAAAATATTTAAACACCTCAATATGCTAATTACATATGTGCATAAATAAAAATGGAGTATTTTTTTATTTTATTTTAGAAAGTTGAAGATTATCCATTAATTTTTTATTTTGATAAGATATCATCCTAAAATTTATTTTAAAGTTGATTATCATTCTTCAACAACTTCATAGAAAGAAAATTGTTTTTAAATTCGACCAATGTACGTTAGAATTTTTCCAACAAATAGCACATCATTAATAAAAAGAAAAAAAATTAATTATAATAAATATTATGCAAGTTGAAGTTAAGGAGAAAGTTTCGATGAAGTTGGGTCCTACAATAAACTCTTGTAAAAAAAGGAATATAATTATTTTTGACCTTGGATAAACTTGTATTACCTTATTTTAGGGCAACATGAGCTCTTTTATATCTTCTGGGCCTCCTATCTTTTAGATTTTTGGTTCTACTGCTATAGGATTGGTATTGTATGTTGGTTGTTCTATCAATTCTTTGTGTAGCTATTTCCTATTCTTGTGTTTTTTGTCTCGATATTCTGTCTTTAGCTTTTGTGGTATTGGTTCATATGATTGGATTTGAGCATGCTAATATGTTTTTGTGGCTGGTTGGCTTAGTTTCTAGTTTTTCTTGTTGGTATATATGTTCTTTGTTTTTCTTTCCCTTCATATATGGATTTTGTGGCATATTCTTTGTGCTTGGTATTTCATGCCCTCCTTTATATGGGGCTAATTTTATTGTCTCAAGCCATAGTTTGGTGTTATCCCAATGTTGGTTTTTTATTTTTAGTTGTATTAATCCTCAATTTCATTTCCTATATGCATGGATTTTTTTGGTTTGTTTCAGGTCTCTTGGTTGTGCTTCATTCGGTTGAGGGCTATTTTTTTTTTTGTTTTGTCTTTTGTTTCTAGTATTTTTTTGTTTTTGATGATGTTGATAGTCTTTCAGCTTTTCACTTAAGTTATTTCTTAGGCTTCCCTGTGGTATCATCTCTCTGTTTGTGGTTATCTTGTTGTTCCTCTATAGAGTTAGGTTTGCGTTGACTAGTCCCCATTTTGGATCATCTCTTTTGCTGATTTGCTCTTTCTGGTTTAGTTAGTTCTCCCTTTGTAGGTCAAGGCTCTTGGTGTACATGTTATTGTTGATCTTTGTGGTAGATCTTTTTCCTTGTTTGTTTTTTGTTGATTTTTCAATTTTTTGGCTTGCTTGGTCAATTGGTGTGAATCAGAGGTGGTGGGCTCCTGCTTGTTTAGGTTGATCTTTTCTACTATAGGTTTTGTGCTCCATTTCTTTTTCCAATTTCCAATTTTGTGTTGTTTCACATTTTTTGGGTGATGGCTCCTAGCCTAGCTAGTCCCGTAGAATTTTCCTAGGTTTTTTGTGGATTGTAATTAGATAGGGATTTATGGCTCTCATGGCTTTCTTCCATTTTTGATTATAGCCTTTTGAGTAGTAGTAAACTATCCATCCCTCTTAAGGACTTCTAATTTTTATTTTATATTAATTCATAGGGGCCGTGAGTGTATTTTATTTAAATTAAAAATTATTGAGCTGAACATATTAGATAACTAAATCCATTTGGTATGATTTTTTTTAGTGTAATGAGTCATTAAATTCATTAAGTATAATAATTTACTGAATTCACTAGCTATGATGAGTTTTGTATATATATATATATATATATATATATATATATATCCTTGTTAATGTACATTTGAAATCAATATGTAGAAGTTTTAAGTAAACTAATCAAGCTTAATGAGTGGCTTAGAAAAGTTGTTAGATTGAATATATTAAGATTATGAAGAGAGCACTTTCATTAAATTATAACCATCAGGGATAAACTAAAATTAATCGATAGCTAACGCGACTAAAAAGCGCGTTATGGTAAACCATTGCAAAGGAGATGTTGCTTTGTCTTGCACTCAACAACTTTAAGAGGATTAGGATAAAGGAATGTTGTAAAGAGGAATAAATGAGAAAAGAGAAAATATGTCGGCAAAGCTATGAAGAATCACGTGTAGAGAGAGAGAGAGAGACTCATACATGAAATTAGTCTTATTTATTTATAATTAATCTTATGATCTGCTTTCAATTAAAAAAATAATGAGAACAAGTTCTTATTTTATAAAAAGAAAATCATCCACACCTTGAACATACAAAGCATTATTCATAATGTTTTAGTGGAGAGATTATCATAAGGTAAAAGTAATTAGTGCCATTTATTTTGACTAAATGGTGATACTATATGCTCTTATATAGTTTTTCAAAAAAAAAAAACAAAACAAAACAAAATATCTCTCTCTCTCTCTCTCTCTCTCTCTCTCTCTCTCTCTCTCTCTCTCTCTGCCCTCTCTCTTATGAGTTTTTGTAAACCGGCTTGAATTCTTCTTCCACGCACACCATGCTAGAAGATCACATACGCAGCTCATCTTGATCTGTTGGTTGGAATCTTTGGCTACCAACTAAGAGATTTTGAGTTCGAAGCTTACATATGTGATGTGCATGTATGCTTGCATTTAAAAAATAAATAAATAATTATAAGCTATATAAGCCATTTATAAAGTGGTTGGGTAAGCAAATCCCTTCTAATGGGCATGTTTGCAAGGAAAAGGCTACATAAGAAAACAGTAATTCTTTACCTATTTCATTATATGGTATGGGAAGTTATTTATAAAAGTGAGTGTGGAATTCTTTTTCCATTGATTTTTTGTATTTATAAATACATTTTTTGTTGAAAAGAGATTTGATGATGATAAAAAAAGATCTTTGATTTTCGGATAGATTTTTTTAGCAGTAGAAATGAAAGAGTATTTTTTTGCAACTTTTAAAATCAGGGAAATTTGGGTTGAAGTCAAGAATAAAGATAGGAAGAGATAAAATGGCAACAAATAAAGTATTAAGCTTAAAAAGGGCCTTTTCTTTTTGGCTCTTTAGAGATTGACAGGATTTGTCCACGACTAAGAGTGAATAATTTTGAGTAATACCATCATATATGCTAAATTTTGAAGAAAGACTATATGCTTCTTACAATTGATGTCAAGGTGCAAGAATTGATTAAATAGTCTAATAATAGTGGTCATGATGAGGTTGTTGTTAAAATCAATGATGCTAATGAAAATCATGTAAGTTAACAAGATGGAAGAGTTAGGGGTAATCATCATATAGTGGAGGGCTTTATCAATTACAATAATGAATTTTTAATTGGTCAATGTGGAGATGAACAAACTCTATTTATTGGAACATGTTTAAATGATTTCTTGTGTTTCAATAAAGCCCATTGAACCCAAATTATTAATAAGAAATTTTGGAGTTAAGATTAGAGCTAGTAGAGAAAAAAAGAGTTATAATTGCATGCTCTTATTGAGGATGTTCATGAAAGTTAAATACATATAATATGCAAATGACCAAACTTTTTAAATGTCAATAGTAGATAGACACCTAATGTCAATAGACCTACTAATTGGCAAGCCACATCTACTTGGTTTGATAATGAAATATATAATATAGTGAAGAAGCATCTAAATGGCCCTCTCTAAAATTGAACAATAGTTTAGAGATGACTTATAAATTTTCACTAACAAGAATAAAGTTATGGTGATTAGAGAGCAAACTCAGAACATGACATTTGGATCAATTGATGAAAACTACAAGTGGGTTCCTACACTGAGACCAAAGCTCTTAATAGAAATTTCAAGTTCTTATATCAAATACACTTACGATATTGATGACAGTTTCTTCCAGATATTCTACGTTAACTTTATGATTTGTATTGATTGTTTTCTAGTTGGATGTAAAATATCTAATAGGCTCGACCTTTGTCACTTATAATGACCTATTTAGATCATCCTTCTTGAAACTAGGTCAAAGAAAATGCGGCAATTAATAGTTTTAAGAAAATTTGGATGAGTCAATTAGGTTTGAGTTATATATATATATATATATATATATATATATATATATAATATATATAATATAATTATTATTATTATGCCTTTATATCAAACTAAGAAAAAGCTAACTAACACATAAGGCATTTCTCCAATAGTAAACATAAGTGTGTCTATGTGTTATTCATAAATAGTACATACTTTCACTATCAAAGGCATAGTGTTTCCCAAACTTATTTTTACTGCCGAATGTGCTTATGAAATTTTGTTTCTTTTAATCATTTAAACTGTCTTGATCTTCTTTCATATATAACCTATTTTTGAGCATGCCTCAATATTTTTAAGGTTTAGAGTTTATATACCGAAGATCTAATGCTGTTTCACAATCACTCCAACTTGTTATAATGACAATTCACAATAATGTTTAAAATACATTTCCTACCAGTAATATTACTCGATTATATACAAAAGAACACAACAAATCCATGTTGTTAAAACTGTACTTGATTCAATGTTTGCTCAAATTGGACTAGAAAGTTCATATAAGTTGGAATATGAATATATTACTTTAAAATCATTGTTCATTATAAACTCATGTTCGATTCGTGGTTCACTAATTTTTTATTTTAATTTTAATTTTTAATGGAGGTGTACACCACTAGACGGTACTAAGCTCATTAATTAAATGGTAAGTTACAATTTCCTTAAAAAGAACAATACTCATCTATCACTCAGAACAACTACAATTCCAAATAAAAAAAAAATTCCTATGAGCCAAGATCCCACCTAATTAACAAGAAAAAAACAAACAGCTAAAAACCTATGAAATGAAAATAAAACACAACAGATACCCGAAAATCAACCAAAAAGGTATCGCACACCTTTGGTTAATTGGTATAATTTGAAGTGACAAAGCGCTAGACCCGGCTGCAAAAATGAATTAAAGCCCTCACAAAAAGGGTAAACATTAAAGATGTACAATGAAATGTGAATAAATACACTTTAACCTTGTGGAATTCACGTACCCACAATATAAACCGGCGTCTAACCTTAAAGTAGAACGGCAACAGCAAACATTCGCTACTTGAAAGCCCAACAAAATATAATTTATATTCTTATTTTAATATATATGATATATTAATATCAATCACAAAATTTTATATACCTAAATAAACAGTCTAATACAAGATAATAATCTAAAGCTACTTATATAAAAAAAACATAATGAATATATTTTAAACTAAATTATATATATAATAAATATGAATTAGATTAGGATATAACCAGTGTATATACTAAAATATGATTATTATGTCTTTAGATATCCAGGTCCAGAATACCTCTATTAACTAAAATGATTGATTTGTCGTGAATATAGTGCAGTAGTCATAATATCTAATTAACTAAATTGAAATCGAATAAATTTGAGATTCTTCCTCAAAATTAGAGTAATTATTGCGTCAGCGACACCGACGCGTCCAGAGACCAATAACAAACACGCCACGTCAATTGAGTGCTCGGTACCGAGCACTCTGGTATTCCGATATTTGTCCGGATTTCTGATTTTTTTCCAGTACGTAAGTTGGGTGGGCAATCATAGAATCCTATTGGGGTATGTTTGACATTGGGAATGCATTGGGCATCTATCGTTGAATTTCTCTTCTTTTCAGTATCACTTTTTTTTTCCCTTTCCTTAAGTATTCTCTTTTTTTCTTTTTCTTTTCTACCTTGGATTCCTTCACATGAGCTTACCATCCTGAACATTTATCTTTATATTCCCTTTTACATGAAAAATAAGCTTATTCAAATATACTATATTGAAGTAGAACGAAAATAAGGAAGCCTTTGTTTTCCTTCTGTTAATAGCCAAACTATTCGTGAAATAATGAGTATACGAGAAATGTTTATGACATACATAAAATTAACTAATTCAAGACGCATTTGACTAACTAAATTAATATTTATATAAATGAGTGATATATGAGTCAAGATTTTATATGTTTTCTAACTCATAATATAGAATATCCATTGAAAAGTTTTGAGCAAAATGAGAACGATTGAAACATAGATAATATAGCTTCATTGGGACTATTTTCTTATTACTTTTTAAATCAACTTTTTGTAAAAAAAATTAACTTTTGTATTAAAAAATTGCTTTAAAAAATAATAAAAAACTGTTCTCAAAACATGAACAATTATTATTTCTCCGACCAGGAACGCAGAGGAACGTCCGGTCGGAGGCCAAATCCCACCAAAAAAGGAGTTGTACCGAGCAATAACAAACAATAACGAGGAATACTATCATTTGAAGACCCAATACTGAGTTATACCGAGCTAAATCGAGAAATACCGAGTTATGCAAAAATTGTACCGAGTTTTTCCTAGAAAAACTCGGTACAACTCGGTATTTCTCGGTACAGCTCGGTATAACTCGGTATTGGTCTTCAAAGAGCGGTATTTCTCGTTAATATCAAATAATACAAATATCAAATAATACCTAGTTGTACCAAGCAAATACCGAGTTTTTTGGCGATATTTTGCCTCCAACCGGACGTAATAAAAGTTCCTCAAACATAGCAATAAACTTTGTATAAGAACATGAAAATCTAATTTATTTAAATTTTAAATTGGGAGTTCTTGACCTCCCTAGGCTTAGACTTCGTTTGAGAAGGCTTTCTTACTGCTTTCTAAATCAATTTTTTAATTAAAAAATTTTTATACTAAAAAGCTATTTTAAAAAATAAGAAAATCAAAACAAACGAAGCCTCATAGTGTAAAGCTACAGCATTTTAGAGATGGATGATATTTAATTTTTCAAATAAATTAAATTCAATAATTGGGAGGACAAAGAGAAACCTAACATATAGATAATCACATGAAAAATGCTTATGTTGCTAACATGTTGATACAAGAAGGATGTAGAACTAATTATTAAGTGGTATTATAATCCAAATATGATATGGATGCTTTTTATAATTATTATATTTATTTTGAATGAATATAATGTATAAATAATCAATTAAATGTTATATTAAAATTATTTTGACCCAGTACATGAATGCCTAGCACATTTTTATCCACCACACCGATTTACATATTTAATTAAAAAGAGCTAGAATAGAGTTATGTATGGATTGGGTTCTGGTAAACAAGTCAAAAAGGTGGACTTAAATATGACTCACTAACAACCCAAATGATATAAATCTTATCTAATAACTCATTTTGATTCAAAAAAATTATAAATTTATTAATCATAAATTTTAAGTTAATTAATAAAAATAAGATCATTCCAATAAATAAAAAATTTTAAAAACATATATATTTAACAAATAATTTTCAAATCAAAATTAAGCTGGCAGATCAATTCGAACCTTCGAATCAAAATTAAGTTGGCAGGTCAACTAGAACCCGATTTATTTAATAAATGGATCAGAATGTTAGACCCAAATCAAATTCATCTTCGGGTCGGGTTGACAAGTAAGATTATTTTTTCACACCTCTAGGTAGGGAAAGGCTTCATATTTTCCAGTTAAATCTTAAATATGGCTAAAAAAGTCGAATTCATTTTTTTATTAAGCTCAAGAATATAGTTTGCTGCCCAACAATCCACCCATACACGTGCATCGCACGTGCATATGGCACCTTCATCCTTCCCTCCAAATCAGAAAAACAGAAAGCATAAATGCACAAAAGCAGAAAGCAATTTTCTCAGAACGCTCGTTCACCTTCAACTCTGCAACTCACTTTGTTTCTTTTTCCTCTTCATAAACCTGTGAACTTCAACCCGCAGCAACTCCTCTGCAAATCCCGAATATAGCTTCATTACTGAGGAGAAGCATAAAAAATGGAGCTTCTGTCCCAAATGTGGTCACTTCTCGGCCTCCTCACCGTTCTACAAAACATCCTCCCCACCCAGCTCCTGTCTCTTCTCCACTCCCTCTGGGAATCCTTACAAGACGCCCTCACCCCTTACTCCTACTTCGACATCCCCGAATTCCTCGGCTCCGCTGCCGTCGACCCCAATGATCTCTACCGCCATGTCCACCTCTACCTCTACCACTACCTCCTCCTCCACCCACCCTCTCCTCCCCCTCGCCTTACCCTCTCTTCCTCCCCATCCTCTCCTTCTCCACCTTCTTTCTCTCTTTCCCCCAACCACTCCCTCCAGGACTCCTTCGCCGGCCACCGCCTGCTCTGGACCCACCATTCTGACACCCTCCATGACTCCCTTGAAGAGCGCCGCTCCTTCTCCCTCCGCCTCCCCAAGCGCCATTCCTCTGCCCTTCTCCATCCCTACCTCTCCCACCTCTCTTCCTCCGCCCGCACCATTGCAATCTCCTCCCGTGACCGCCGAATTTTTACTAATTCATCTCCAACTTCATGGTCCTCCGTCCCCTTCCGCCACCCCGCAACATTCCAAACCCTCGCACTCCACCCTGAACTCCGCTCTTTCCTTCTCTCCGACCTCGACTCTTTCATGGCTGGCCGTGAGTTCTATGCAAGGGTTGGCCGACCATGGAAGCGGGGGTATCTCCTCCATGGTCCGCCGGGCTCCGGAAAGTCCTCGCTAATTGCCGCCATGGCAAACCATCTTCGATATGATGTGTATGACTTGGAACTCACTCGTGTGCCGCACAACTCTGCTCTTAAGTCCCTTCTCCTCCAAATCACCCCTCGCTCGATCATAGTGATTGAGGACATCGATTGTTCCCTCCAGTTAACTGGTGAGCGACATTCAAAGAAGCGAAAGGCGGATGATGAAGATGATGAAGGGGAGAGGGTGACTTTATCAGGACTACTGAATTTTACGGACGGGCTGTGGTCGTGTTGTGGGGAAGAAAAGATTATTGTTTTCACGACAAATTATAAGGGAAGGGTGGACAAGGCATTGTTGAGACCAGGAAGAATGGATGTGCACATGCAACTTGGAGGGTGCGGAGCACATATGATGAGGGAGATGTTAGGGAGGTATGTTGGTGGGGAGGCAGAAGAGGGGGAGGAGGAGGCGATGATGGATGCAGCTGAGAGGTGCACGAGGAATGGGGTGGTTATAACAGCAGCGGAGGTTGGAGAGGTGTTGTTAAGGAATAGGGGCCAGCGGGAGGTGGCGATAAAGGAGCTCATGGCAGAGTTGGAGTTGAGGATTAATGGTGGGTGTTCAGAGGAATTAGAAGAAGGGTGGGTGGAGGAGGAGGAGGTGGAGGTGGAGGAAGAGGCGGCGACAGGGAGGGAGAAGAGGAGGAGAGGGAGGAATGGGTGCGCTGTTAGAGAAGCTAGCGGTGGTTGGGAGAGGCAGGTGCGGTTCTTCGGTCGGCTGCGAAGCTTGACCAAGTCGGAATCAGGAAGAAGGGGAGTGTAGAAAGATCAAAACCATTGCATCTAGTGGGAGGCTTGGACTAACTTTTGCATTAGCTGTACCAGTCAATAAATTGTTGTCATTGTAACCCTTTTGTCTATAACTCCGGATTAGTTTCTTGATATTAGCTTTATTGTAAGGTTATCGTAGTAGCTGTTTTTAATATTGCAATTCTTGTAAATGTTGACTACCATGTATTTGTATTTCTGGAAGTCTGCATGTTGGGGTGTGTTTGCTTGACTATTTGTGCATTAAGTGCATTGCTATGCATAAATATGCATTTTTTAGTGCAAGTTAGGAAATTGCAAGTTCTTTTATACCTCTATAAAGTTTTGTTTGGAACCGTTTTTTTATCGCTTTCTAAAACAGTTTTTTAATACAAAAAATTCTTCAACTAAAAACTTTCGTACTAAAAAATTGTTTTAAAAAACGATAAAAAAAATTATCACAAACCAAACATAAGTCTCACACCGGTTATCATTCTAATTGGCTTGCTACTATAAACAGAGATTGAGAATCAGTTCAAATAAAGTAGTAACTGAAAAGTGAAAAGACTCATACAAATTAGTAAGATTTTGAAATTTATTTATAAGATTTTGAATTTGAATCGGCCTTACCACTCAGACTAATAAATTAACAAAATAAAAAACATGCTTGTCTCTGAAGTCCATGCAAATTCTCATCTGCATGCCAGTCCCATTGTTCCTGCCTTTCTCCCTTGTGTTGTTTGCGTCCATATATATAACAATAACTGTAAAGTTATGCATAAATGTAAATATTAAAGCTAATAATCCCAATTAGTAAAATCGAAAACAGTTCAACGAATATTAATAATGGAATAAGTAAACCATAGTATTTGAAGAAGTGTAGCATTCTTTCCCTAAAAAACAAAGTATAGCATTCAGTGCAGATTAAGGCTTTGTTGGGGACGGCTTTCTTGCTGCTTCTTAAAGCAGCTTTTTCGTACAAACATTTTAATTTTTGTACTATAAAGCTATTTTAAAAAGCAACAAAAAAAAAAATATCCCAAACGAAGCCTAAGACACATATGTAAGTCATATTCATTGTCATTGTCAAGCCTCTATATAACTATTTAGGACTCGATCCTGCACATCTGGGTTGATTTCAAGGAGCATGGCGCTGAAGGTTTTGCCCCAACCCAAATGGGGCAGCCGTGACTGCATATTTGCACCAGCCTGCAAAAGAACTACTCTTTTTAAGTTAACTGTAATGAATATTGCAATTGTGCATGAGAATTTTTTTTTTTGTTTTTAGTGGTGAGCCATAAAACATAGAATATATGGCTCAATCCTGTGATCTTAGAGAAACAACCTTCTCCTCTACCCACTAGGCCATAAACCCTTTTGACATATGAGAAATGTTTGAAAACCACCGAGAGACATGCAAAAGTAGAAAAATGGAGGAAAAAACTGCAAAAGCAGAAATAATTGTCAAAATGTATGTAGCCAAACAAAACAATAGATAATCCCAATTTAGACCTTACAAAATTTTAAGGTCAAATTTATGAATCCTCATTTATTCATTCAAAGCAACATTACATGTTCACAGTTAACAGTTTATGTTCACAGTTAACAGTTCCTTTTTATAATAATCCTTTTACATGAACTATATTCACCAACATTATTACTACTTCTTACCGTTAATTATGCATGCCCAAATTGCATAAGAACCATTTGATTGTATGTAAATAGTTACAAAAATGGTGATACTGTTTTCGTTCATTTGTGTGATCAAATGAAACCACTACATATGAAGGGTTTATCAAGTTTTAAAACCTGAAATAATTTCTGATGGCATTCAAGCAAATGATGGACTCGCAAATGTCATCATTTCTTATAAGGAACGACATAGAAAATCATTCTCTTCTCTATTAGCTTATTTTAAATAAGTTTCTCATACTGTTTCTCTAAAATAATTATTTTTCCATTTAAGTTTTCTATTTTTTTCACACATTTATTAATGTAACATTCAACTTGGTTATTATTTATTTTTCTATTGCAATGAGCTACATATAACATAGGTGGTTTATTTATTTTTACAAAAAACTACTTTTACTCTCCATGATATTATCTTATTACACAGTACTCCTAGATACGACTATAATTTAATTTTGGTTTCATAAAATATATATTTTTTAAAGTAGTTAACATTCGGATCTCTCATAGAGAGACATGCAAATGGTCCATCAAGCATAAAATTTCAGCAAGCACAGCAAGTCACTTAACATAAAAATTATCGCCATAAGAGATCTTCTATAATGAAATTAATTGATATGCCAAAACTGTCAAAAATTTTGATTTGATTTTTCATTATGTCTTAATGAATTCATTGTATGAGTTATATAAGTTCATATTCTCCCATACTTACCAAAATCCCACTTATCAACCCTAGTGGCCTCTCATCAACCACCTGCGACCTGCTTGTGGCTTGCTATCCTCTCTCATAGTCCTATCCGCTTGCTATGACTAGCGGACTACTGAGCTAAACCATCGCCTGCTGCTTGTTGCATCCACGACCAACTATGTTGGCTCACAACTCCAAATTGCTCATTGGCTCACATGCTTCACTTGATCACTTATGACTCCCACTATGTTTGGCTCGCATGCCAAGAACACGCACTCTCTATGGCTTTGCTACACTAGTTGAATGAGGCTAAAAATTCCTAATGCTCAACAACCTCATGACTCTAAAAAATTTTAAGCTATTTATTACCTCTAGAATTTTGCTCTCTTTACAAATGATATCATGGCTTGTGGACTCCGAAAATTTGCGCATTGGCCTCTCTATGGCCCCTATCTTATTTTTTAGGTCGTCGAGGAAAGAGTTTTAAGTTTTAACGAGTATGTTCCGAGGCAAATTTTCAGAAGACGGATTAAGTTTCGAATTAGACATTACCTAGAGATTTTGCCCTCATTTTGCGAGGACTTTATGATCTGAGTTCAGGCTTCCTATAGGCGCAAGCCCCTATAGTTAATTACTCATCACGATAACGAGAGAGAACTTTCGATTAAAGCTGGTTGTCAAATAGATACTTAGTATCCACAGGTACATAATATCTAGCGTATAGCAGCAGCATGATTTAGGCTTTGAAAATTTATATTCAAAATTAAAAATTCACCACCTCGTACTTAAAGCAGATGGTGGGGGGAATGATGATAGACCCGATCAAGATCTTATGGTTCCCTGATCTACTTAGTCAAAGGAGGTAGTCGACCCAACCTGACAGAAGAATCCTTGTCGACATCTATGATTGCTTCGTCTAAGGGTATCTTGTAGACCTGGGTGAATATTTGTCTAAGAGGCTAAATTTAAATCTACCTTAGCTAATAGAGAACTTTGTGTACTATCAATCATATCCTATTGATTCATTACTTAATGATTTGAAGTTGTTGGGCTCTGATTATGACAGTAATCTAATGGTGTCATTTGGCAACAAAACTACCCAGTCAGAGGGTCCTAATCATATCCAACCTATGGTGTCATTTGGCGGCAAAACCATCAGTTAGAGGACACGTGCCAAGTCATTCCTGGAAAGAGACGGATTGAGAATGAATCCTAATGATATTCTCGACCATATATTTACTTTTTGTGAGTTGAAGTGATTTTCAGATTAATTTGTCCACCTAAGAAAATTGTTGCAAATGGTGAATGTATATTTTACTTTAAGTATTTAGGTGTTTTATTTCAATTTTAAATATCTTAAGTTTTGGTGATTTTTTAGTTTTGAATCTTCATGGAGATTTGAGAGGCATTTTGAATGTTTAGAGGTTCCCCCTCCGATTGAGATTTTCTGTCAACACGGCCATCATTGGGGTATTTATGGGCAATTTCATTTTCTCGGTTGAACCTTGTCAACTTTGTCTACTTGCCGACAGACGATCGGGTTCATTGTAGGCTTTGTGCCTCTAAAAGTGGATTTTTTTACTATA
Source organism: Dendrobium catenatum (assembly GCF_001605985.2). NCBI lineage: Eukaryota > Viridiplantae > Streptophyta > Magnoliopsida > Asparagales > Orchidaceae > Dendrobium > Dendrobium catenatum. Next base: position 150,884 of record NW_021319360.1, on the reverse strand, counting down.
GTCCTTAAAGGCCTAAAATGAATGTATTAAAACAAATATTTCGGTCGACGTCGTGATCGTACATTTGTTTGATAGTTCAAGTCATGTCGACTTCTATCTGCTCGTATAGGAGAATTGGACTTGAACTTAAGTTTATTGTTTAACCCATGCAGCATCCTCAGACATCACATGTGCGCATACAACAAGCTCGTCAAATGCATTTTGCATGATGTATTTTATATTTTGTAATATGTATATACATGATGTGACTACGCTAATGAGTATTTTAATGCATGGGAAATTCTCCAATGTTCAACTATAACTAGTTTTATAGGTGATGATCATTTGGAAAATGCACAAGTTTTGTATTTAAGGGCATGTAAACGTCTTCTATTCGCTTGTGCGAGTGTTACGGATCAGGTGACATTGTTTAGCAACACATTTTCATACAATATTTGCATATCATCAACAGAAATTGCATTAAGGAACAATGTATGGAGAACAACAGTTCCTGCCCCCAAAGCTAAAGCCTCAACCGTCTGAGGCCTCTCATACAATACCCTATCAATTTTTAAGGGATTACAATCCTCCGAAGGTTCGACAATAAGGTATCATAATCTAATGAAACCAAAGGCTCGACTAATGCACTATTAGGTTCTTTTGTCTTTGATTTGTCACAAGGTAGTCTCCTCGAAGCATGAAAAGGACAGAGCACAAGATAGTTTTCAGTACCGAATGATAGTCTAGTATCTGATATGCACATGCAACATAGAATTTTTTCTTGTAACTCTTGATATAACAACCAGGAGCAACTCCCTTCAACCTACAACTGCAACATTTAGTCTTTGTAGGGACATGAAAATTCATCATCCAGACTCACAATTTTCTCACCAGAATAATATACTTGAGGAACTTATTCTGCGCATTTATAATGCACGTGTAGCACATTAAATTATGAAGCTTATCTTCAAATATTTGTCCTCCATTCAAGGCATGCATCATTTCTCCAGAAGCCTCAACATTTCTGAAGGAATAAAAAAATATATAGATCTCAATGATGTTCACATCCAAATCAACTTTGGTATGCCCCCTCATCGAGACAATTTTTCAACTGATCATTGTTTGACTCTCAAGAATCATTCAACCTAGCATGCTTAGTGCTGCAGTTAGGACCTTCCTCTGGTAACATATCAGCGGATTCCCTCTTCATATCATGTGGTCCTTCTTTATCCCAACTGTCACTATCATAATCTTTAAAATTATCAATTGAAGGGCTTAGTTGTATTGGATCAACAAAACATTCAGCTCCAGCAAAATGAGTATGCCTCGTCTCAGCATGGTTGTTGCACGAGACAGAAGTAGATACATCCATGTCAGTAATGTCAAATGAGGAATCTTGCTGCAAAGATATAATTGAACTCATATTTTTGTAAATAGTAAGAAACTTTTTAATATGAGTGATAGGTCTCAATCTTTACGTTCATAAGGTAGTCTGTAATCATGACAGATGTATCTATCATTTGTGGATATCCCATCACAAGAATAGCACATGGTATGATCACAAGGCAACAACATTGGTTGGTTCAAAATATTCAAGCAGGTCATGCAGTTGAGCTCCAACTACATCTTCTTCAGATAGAGGACCAACGGGTTTAGCAATCGACTGATGCCCCCAGAAGTCGCCATCTCTCCCGATATTCCACCGTTTTCTCAAGCAATTTCCAAGGTGTTCGCCTTAAACTTGGAGGCGCAGTAAGGTCCTAATTTTATAGCAGATTGGATTCCTTCGACACTGGCACACTGCATTGTTGTTTGTGCGAATGTCCTGACATTCATTGCACATTACATGCATATGTCCGTAGGGAGTATTATTATTTGTAAACAGGTTTTGTATGTTTGTTAGCATGCTGATTTGAGCTACTAATTGAGTTGCACTCATTACCGATTACCCTGCATATGTTGGCCAGCACATTGTTGTTCAATGCACATTTGCCCCTCCCGCTTGCATTGTACTATTGATGTGAACATTATATGTTGATCACTTGATCTTTGTAAACAGGTTTTGTATGTTTGTTAGTATGCTGATTTGAGCTACTAGTTGAGCTGCACTCATTACCGATTACCCTGCACATGTTGGCCAGCACATTGTTGTTCAATGCACATATGCCCCTCCCGCTTGCATGGTACTATTGATGTGAACATTATACGTTGATCACTTGATCTTTGCTTGCAAGGAATCATTGTATATGTCTGCCACAAAATGGTTGTTGATTGTAGGAATGATCTAGCATATGTTGCATGTTATTTGTTGTCATCATAGGTAGATTATTGTGCACGACAAATCTCCTACAGTTGTTTGCAGGTGCTTGTAAGGTGGATTGGATATTTTCATTTGCAAGTCAGTTGTCATTGATCACGGGCAAGTTGTTATGTTTGTTATGATCACTCATCAGTGTTTGCATGGGATTCATCATATTCATTGCCCTTTCAACTATCATTACTTGCCAACGGATTGCTGCATTTATTTGCAAGTTGATATCAACTATAAGTGAGTTGCGTTCATCACTAACTTCCTTGTGCATGTTGGCCGACATCAATTGTAGGGAAACATTAGGATCTCCTTTATTGTTTGATATGTTAGCTTGAAGTTTTGCTCAACATTAGTCCCTTATTGATTCATGTTCGCTTGAATGACTTAAGTCATATTTTAGGATTCATATCTTCAATTTGATTGTGCATTTTTGAAGTTCAGGGCCCAGTTCCCTATTATTCATTTTGCAGGTTCTGTTCCTTGTCATTCTGTTGAAATCAAATATTCTGTTAATAAGAATTTCAACAACATCCCGACGTCCCCCCCCCACCCGTTTAGGGAAATTTGGAGAGACTTAGCCTTCACACCACATCAAAAAAGACGTGCATGGTCGGTGTCGGGTGACATTGTGGTCGTACTCTTCAATCTCATCACACCAGGAAAGGCGTGCATGAGTCTTCAGGGGTAATGAATATATATATATATATATATATATATATATATTCTATTTCTTTTTTTAGTCCTTTTTTTCTTTTAGCTTTTTTCCTTTTTTTCTTTTATTTTTTTAAATAATAATAATAATAATAATAACAGAGGGAGTGAGAAAGCTTTCTCTGTTAGAGGTATTAGAGTGGTGTTAAGGCCTATGTTATGAGTTTGTGAATCTTTGGAAATAGGCTGCTGCAGGGAGTGGATAGCTTGGAGAGATCTGATAGAGGACAGGGAGGTCTGAGGAGTGCGGTTGTTGGAAGTCTATTGGATTGAGTGGGATCGGTATGTGGTTGAAGTAGAGGTATTCGGTCCAGTGAGGCGTCAATTTCATCCAGGAATGGGATCAACACGTGATTGAAGTGGAGGAACTCGGGCGCAGTTGGGTGTCAGATTGGGTTTGAGAAGTAAAGGAGGTTAGGAGTGATCGTGAAGTCGGCACAGTGATGCAAGAAACATGGGGTTGAGTCAATTGATAGGTTGGAGATCTTCGTATAGCTGGGTTTGCAAATAAGAGAGGAGGAGGGAGCCTTCTAATGACCGGCTAGGTGCACACAAAAGGGAGCTCGCACTCATGGAGGGTGGAGATTAGCGGATGGGTCGTGGCAAGGTCGGATGGAGGAGATGGATGCAGAATCGGCACATAGGAGGCGAAAGGTTTGGCAGAGGCAACAGAGGATTAGTTTGGTAGAGAGGATCGATGGAAGCAGAAGAGGCGGAAGGTTCAGTACAGTGGCAGACACGATTATGAACCAACAAGAAGGGACGTTGTCGAAGGAGGCATGAGTTTGGAACCAACAGGAAGGGACGACGTCAAAGGAAGTGTCGAACATGAGACAAATAGAAGCGAATGAGCTGTGGAATCAAGGGGTTAAGGTCGAGTGGGAGAGATCGCGAGCATTTGTGTGCTAGAGGAAGAAGCGTGGATGATAGATACGAGGCATTTCGTTTCGTTCAGCTATAATGAAAGGGCAGAAACACGTAGATTGTGCGTGACAAGGCTGCGTCGACGTGCGTAGATCATGCGGAGCACGACGCCGAGGATTTGAGTGGATTTCCGCAGCCATGCGGAGAACAATGTCAAACAAGTACACGATGTATTTGAGTGTGTTTTATGGCTTACGATGTGCAGAGCTCGTGCGGAGACTAAGACATCCAATAAGGGTGTTGAATTGACTTTTTTTTTTAATCTTTTGTTTTATTCTCTATGGAGGTCAACATGGCTTCACACTTCTATCTCAAACAATCAAAACTTTCCTCCACCAATATAGCTATTATCAAATTTAGGTATGTCAATTATCCTATATGATCGAGATTTTATCATTTCCTAATCTATTCTCACAACACTCCATCACCTTGATGTCTCTCCTCTAACTAACACTAACATCATCAATTTTTCGAAATTATAAGCTTTTGATTATGTTATTCTTGCATGGTTGCTAAGTAGACTTGAACCTTCCATTGTTGCGACTGTCTAAGGACTCAACCAAAAAGATTTAAAATTTTCTTCAATCCACTTACTTTAAAGAAAGCAATCTCTCTCATATCTACACTCTATTTTGAGATATTTTATCTTCAATAAATTGGTATGCAAACCCAAGAATATCATGGCACATTGCATTACAAATGGGACAAGTTAATTCAATATTGTCCCTTTACAACTAATCCAACTATCTGGAAAAACATAGAACGGAATATTTCCAATCACCAATTTTTTTGGGCTCTATCCTTCTTTGTAGGATGTATAATTTCAATTGATGGATGACTCCTCCATTCCTAAAATTGTGATGACTATCTCACAAGTTTCTTCATGTCACAAAACTATTTTCTCCTCAGCCTCCTCCTGACAATGAGCCTTGGTAGCTACCTCTCCGGACCATCAAGGGGATCATGGATGTGGAGGTCATATTAGTGGAACATGTGTCATTATAGTAGCATCTTTCTAACATGCCCTCATTGTAGTTGTAGCTTACTAATCATCCTCCTAAACAATGTTAAGAGGATTTTGGTTATTCCTCCACCACCAGTACACATGCATATCCATCTCCACTATGCTTACTCTTAGTGCCACATCTTCAAAATCTATTATTCTCTTCCAAGAAGAGTAAGATCAACTACTTCAACAAACTCAACTATCTCAACATCTCATGCAAACTCTTCCACTAAGTTTGTTGCAACTGTCTTTATCAGTGTCTTAAATCTTAAATCTAGTGTTCCTCCCATAAAACAGATAAAAATTATTTGCATCCCTTACGATGATACCTCCTGCACATACTATTATTTTTTATGGTTTTCGTTCTCCAACTCTATGGAAATGATTTGTCCATCTTTCCTCCAACTTAACCCTAGACAATGTTCTACATGTCCCATAATATTTTATCAAGCATCTATCTATGCATTATCTAAACGAGTTATAATTGTGAGGTTATATTTTATCCGACTTAAAATATGTTTCAGGATCTCGACACAAAGAAGACAATTGGTGAGTTTCTTGAAACTTGAACCTAGATAATACTTATTATCTAAATGTTGTTGATCCGACTATCTTGCCTGCAATTTCCTATTATTATTAACACTATAGCGTGGTCAGTTGTGTGGATCAACCTCACCGTCTTCGATGTTTCACTCATATACAATCTTTTATTTCAAAATTGAATATAACACATGCGGATTTTGCAAACATCATTGTATGCAATCTCCCTTTTTCTCACTTTTACATAAAAGTGTCCCATTTACTTTGATTCAATTTAACATATAGGAACCAAAATCCTTTACCACCGTTCTTTGTTTTCACCACTTCATTTCCTTCATTAATGGCATATCGGAGTTACTTGAGTTTACCTATTATTCAAATTATTTTATAAAAAACAAAAGTACAATTTTTCTGTTCGAAGTCAAAACTCTTCACTTAATTTTATGCACTTTCTATTTTCGCTATTTTTGTGTCAAGAATGCCACTATACATCAACCATCATGTCCATATAAATCTTAGAAACATATTGCAAATGACCATAACACTAGCATCTTCTTGACATTGTTCGAGCCTTACTGTTTCACATGCACTTTCCTTGCAAATTTTAGGGGGGCGTTAATCTTACTACAAAGAAGTTAATCAATAATGCATCATCTATTATGTTGAATGAAGCTACTCCATTCTTTATTCTTAATACCCATAGATTTTTTTTTTTTCACTTAACCCTCAGCATCTTTTATTGTGTGTTTTGTTCATTCCCTTCAACTAAGATGTGGCAGACTATCCCATCATGTCATTCAATACATCTTTTTGGCTCAACAATATTATCCTTATATTAAAACAATCTATCCTTCATAAGATCTCCACTTATGTCAATCTGCCTTCTTCTCCTATAAAATGCATTTGTTTTTTACCTCTGCTGCCTTTAGCTCCATTTCTCACTTCTCCTCTCACTAATAGGTTTATAGCCGTGCATCCAAAATCTCCTTCCACAACACCTCATTTCATCACATCTACTTCCACTAGGCATTCAACTACAACCAAACCTTGAAATTCATATTGCACTCTAAAAATTTTTTGGCCCTCCTTAAATGATATGTTGAACATATTATTGCTTATTATCTCACTTGCAAACTTGTCAAAATAATTAAATAAAAAGCCGACAAATACACTACTTTCCTTGTCCCCTATTGACGTTGGGAGCACCTTTCATAGATTTCATTTTAGAATTGTCAAAAACTACTCATTGATATATGATGGTATTTTTTAGGTTGTTAGGTTCTCCAAAATGATGCATTTTTTACCCTATTAAAAAAACTAATAATATCTACCAAATTCAAACTTTTCTTCAAAGAAACTATTAGACTATATGGGTTACTATCAATAATAATGTCAGAGAGGGACATTAAATTTGTTTCATATTTTTTACAAAAGTTATGCAAACTATTGAAACACAATTAAAATTTTCATGTACATTTCATACTCAAACAAATAATCAAACGGAAGTTCTTATTAGATCCTCAAGTGACTTACTAAGGTATTTAGTAGGTAAGAATATTTGTACATGAGACTTGTATCTATCTAGTTATGAGTTTGTATACAATAGAAATATTTTTAAAATGACTAAGAATATCATTTGAAGTTATTAATAGTGATAACCCAAAGAAATGAATTGATTTGGCATATATTCCCCCATAATCACATGCTGCATTCACTATGGCAAAAAACTTTCATAATCTACAAGCACAAGTAAAACAGTAAATCCAATTAAATAATAATAATTATGTAAATAAAATAAATTCTATACGTTCTTCCAAAGAATATAACAAATTAAAGTTATCATATCTTAATTTAAATTCACCTATAGCATTATCCCACAAAATATATTAAATTTCATGCAAGGACTTATGGCCTATTTGAAATTTTTAAAAAACCTAAATCAAATGCTTCTCTTGAAATTTCCATCTAATATGCAGATAAGTTATGTTTTTAATATTGAGAATATATTGTTTGTTATGAAATTATTAAGCCTCAAGATTTACGGGATAATTCTATTATAAAAGACACAAGATATATTTACATATTTCTTGTGCCCCATAATTCTTGGATATTGATAATATCATTTCAAAAAAACAACACTCACCAACAAGAATTACTTCAACTCTTGATAAGATGAAAAAACCAATCTTCTTATGAGGACACTTGGATGATCAAAGAAGAGTTAGAGAAGCTTGCCCAAGTCTCGTTGATGAGTACATGAACTTTAACCCTATAAAGTAGAGTTCTTTGAGGCTCAACAGAGTTGTGCATCACCAAAATAAAAGTTACTAATAAGTTCACAAATCAAACCTCAGTATTAAGATTTGTGTGGTTCATCATACACAACTCTCCATGCAAGCTTATAAACAACACATAATCATTTTAAAATATTGGAGAATAATTAAGAAGTTTAAATTAAGGCTTTTATAGGTAGATGGGCAATACCAATCAAAGAGGTAAAAATCTTCATAATTATTTAATCTCATGACCGCTTTACTTTTATTATTTGGCTAATCAGGATTTTCACGTATTTAAAGGCTTCAAATTTCTTTTTATTTCTTTTATTTTCTTTTCCTTTATAAAGAACAAGCTATCAATCAAAATAATAGTATTTTATTAGCTTCTATAGATTTCCTAGGCTTGAAAATATCCTATAAATAAACATCATTTAAAAAAATTTATTCATGGAATAAAAATTATACTTGTTTATGCAGATTTAATATGCAAAGGCTTGGTGGATGCTCTACTCTCAGTAAAACTTGGTAATTGATCCCCTAAAGCTTTTTAGTGAATCCTTAGTTATCGTTTCTCATCCTTATTCCTTATTTTTCCTGACATAATTTTTATTTCCTCCATGTAACCTCAAGTCTAGCTTTTCTGAACCCCAAACACATTCAACCTCTTCAAAACTCTCCTAAATATTCTCTCATGTCTCTCACAAACTTCCAAGGCTTCAAATCTCCAATAACCCTAAAAATATCATAGCCAAAATCCAATATAGAGAGACATTTCATCATGTGCGCAACTAGATAAAAATTTCAAAGTTCCTTGACCACTTATCCAAATTCCATAAAACGCCATTATTAATTTCCTAAAATTCCAAACTTTTAATCTGTAGTTACTCCCATTTTTTCCAAGGAAACTTGTCTTTGATAGTCTAGAAGTTTCAGCACCAAATCTATCTAAATATTGAATAACACTTCGACCACCACCCTAAAGGGATGACAATCAAATTGTTGCCTTCATTATAAAAATCTTATATATATCTTATATCACAACCTCTATGATGAATTTATCAAGAATGTTGACCCATGACTAAGTCTATGTATAGGGGAATCAATATTTGACATGACCTGAAAACCCGACCCGAACTTGACCCAAAAATTTCGTATTAGGATCAACCCGTTTGGCAAACGGGTTGGGTTCGGGTTTAAGGATTTGACCCGTTTGAAAAATCGGGATGGGTCCGGATCAGCCTGCTAACTCAAAGTTGATCCAGATTTGACCCATCCTCCGACTTTGTCAATCCCAGCTTTTAGAATAAGCCCGCAGATTTGCTTCCAAGGGGATTTGATATCAAAACCAAAGACAGCCCTGAGCCACTCCTCCAAGCTCTCCTCTAACCCCTCACATACATCCAATGCCTTTTGGACCATCTTCTCAGTAGCCACTAGCCCTTCAACATTTGAAATAGTTTGAATAAGCCCCTTACAACTAGAAGATTGTGCAAAGATCTCATCATAGCAACTCTGCATCCATTGCAGAACATGCCTGACTTACAAATTCGGCACCAGCAAAACCATCACAGATTCCAGCTTCTCCCTGTGGGATTTCCAAAGGTTTACCTCCTCCTACGGATTGGGGATTCCCCCAAACAGTTGCATCCTTGGGGGCGAACCAAGCACAATTTTGTAAAACAGTGGCATCTCATTCAACACATGATGTAAGAGTTGTCCAACTTGCCCTAAACTATCCCTAATTACCCTCGCAATGTTGCAGAGCACCATCATGGGACTATCATTTGCCAATAAGCTAATGAGTTTCTGCGAGATGACAAGATGCACGCCCATCTCGAGTCGAGGAAGATGTCAAGAATCTGCTTATGGTTGAGATCATCGATGGTAGCAATGGCGGCAAAAGCGTCAACGTAAGCAGCAACAGTAAGGCCACGACCCGTGTCAGATCGAGTTGACCCGAGTTTTTGGCGGGTCGGGTTCAGGTTGGAATTTTTGACCCGTTTGCAAAAATATGTCGGGTTCAAGTCGTGTCAAACTGCAGCGGGTCAATGTCAGGCTTGATCCGAACCCGACCTGGAACCGTGTAGCACATTTTCTTCATAAAGAAAAAAAGGCTCCATATCTTAACATCACCACCTACCTAACCTAAAAATATGTGAAGTGAAATTGTTATTCCATCACCAACACGTTATTCATGGCCTCAAACAACTTGTGCTCAATTAAGCACACTACCTTAATGCCTTCCATGGAGTCCAACACTTTCTAATCTGGCATTAACCAAACAACCTTAGCAACTACCATTCCTAAATAACTACAATTATCACAAATGAAAAAAAATGCAGATGGGCTTGTTAATATACGCCCACACTCATATCACACTCCCAAGATACGGTTGAGATGCTCCAGGTGCTATGCTCCATGTGCTAGAAATGGTGTCAAATATGTCGGGTTCAAGTTGTGTCAAACTGCAGCGGTTCAATGTCAGGTTTGATCCGAACCCGACCTAGAACCCGTCTTTGACACCCCAATCTGTGTAGCACATTTTCTTCATAAAGAAAAAAGGCTCCATATCTTAACATCACCGCCTACCTAACCTAAAAATATGTGAAGTGAAAGTGTTATTCCATCACCATCACGTTATTCGTTGGCCTCAAACAACTTGTGCTCAATTAAGCACACTACCTTAATGCCTTCCATAGAGTCCAGCACTTTCTAATCTGGCATTAACCAAACAACCTTAGCAACTACCATTCCTAAATAACTACCATTATCACAAATGAAAAAAAAAAAATGCAGATGGGCTTGTTAATATACGCCCACACTCATATCACACTCCCAAGATACGGTTGAGATGCTCCATGTGCTATGCTCCATGTGCTAGAAATGGTGTCAATAGCTAAAGAAGCCATCATGTGATAACCACTATCAGATGATCAACACCTAGCTACGAAGCTAACTAGACTTAAAAAGCACCTTGCTCCAGTGCTCTATGGCATATCAACTAGATAGTCAAGCCTTTTATGGTATCCTAACTGACCTCAATGTTTAATTAGGAATTCCTCATCGACTCAATCACAATTCCTTATTGGCTTTCCTATCTTACACCAGAATCTACGATCCGAACGTCTCTATATGCATCAGTAAAGGGATCTTGATCGACCTATTTACTTTGACAAGCTCTTGTTTATCTTCATTGTCCTTCTCTTCCTCTTCCTCGATCATGTTCACTAGCTTAACAATGATCTTTCCCACACCTCAATAAAAGGGTTCCACTATGAGAATTTTCCTCATTTTCTTCTCCAATGCAAACAATGTGATGAAAACCCCTTTCATCTTGTCAGACCCAGTGGAAGAACTACACATCTCTATAGGTTAGCCAAGTCACCTAAGATGAGAGAGCCTTCATTGTCGCCCCAACTATCTAGCATTCCTTTGTTGTTGTCAAAAAAGTGTGTATTATTGAGTTCTAACATCTTATAGATGATCCGAATGGTTGAATTAGACCAACCACCCTGCCTTGAAGAATAAAAAATAGGTATTTTAGTGCTTAACAAAATATATTAGACTATCAATACCCAACAACATTGATAACCTGGTGGAGAGGTAGAAAAATCCATCAATCTTATAAAGTTAAAAGAGATAGAAAAACTTAGCAATCAACCACATGACCTTGTGGTCCACAACTTCACTTGTATCACAAACATCATCTTTAAGAACTACATAGACTCACTTGCATCATAGTGGTCTCCCTCCAAATCTATGATGCAACCTTACTTGTACCATAGTTGTCTCCTTCAAGGCTTGCATTGCAATCTCACTTATGCTAGAGGCATCAGGACATGTGCAATAACCTAGCATGAATTGTAGTTGTCCTCTTCAAGACCCACATATAAATGATCTCACAACAAAGTCTATGTCATAGCCATATCCAGCGAGAAATGTCTCATAGCAATCTTTAGTTGAACCTGGACAAGAACTAACTTCATCCAAGATTATACTAGAGCCATGTCTAGTTATATGATAAACCATATTATCGCATATATTTATAATATTCACAACTGATGAGTGTATATACCTATCTTGATACCCTCTACATTGCCTCTATAAATTGTTTGAGAAGAACCATGTACTAAAATCCCTTAGTTTATATGAAATAAGGTCACATTTGTACAAAGAATGGCTGATGCCCATTAGTTCAGGCCTATTATTTTTCCCCTCCAACGGTTTTCCCCCAGAAAATATTGTCACATTCTTTTATTTATTTGACTAATCATGCGCATGTGATATCCAAAAAAAACTAAGTCAATCAAGATAGATCCAAATTGCATTGTCTCAAATTCCCACGAGCAACAAGAAGCAAGGGAATCTGAAGTTTCTAGGGGCACCGAAATTCTAACCAAAGTAGTTCCAAATCTGTTTCTAGTCAATTAAGTTACTTGGCCTCAACACTTCAAAATTATATGCAAAACAATCAGACATCCTAATAAATCAGACAAGAGTTGAAAAAAAAAATTTAAGAACAAATAAGAAGAGCTATGATGTATAAACTCATAAAAGTAAACAAAGCGTATGTCAGATTGATCTTGCTTATAAAGTTGACCATAAAAAATAGACATAACTAGATTTATACTTCAGATGTCAGCTTAAGTATCTTTTTCCCTAAACGTTTTTCTAGACCCATCAGAAACTCAAGCTTCTAAAACCTAGACAATGACAACTTATAGGCTTGACTCAGAAGATAAAGCCTGAAAGGTGATCAAACTAAAAAGAGGGGATAATCACTTATATATTAAATATACACCACAGATAGATTTCCGCATTCACGTCATAACCCATTAAAAAACACGATACAACAAACAAGTCGAAACCTTTCCAGTTGCTCGATTAGAATTTGGCCGCTTTGAGTGGAAAAGGTGGTAATCGAATCATAGCTTGCTCAGTTTCAAAAGGAACCGACCTCAGTATCTGTTACGTACAAAAAAAATAGATGAAAGAAAAACACGAATGAGCAATTGATGGAGAAAACAAAAAATTCAACTGATAGAGGGCGTATTAGAGCGAAGAATTGGGCGGACCGGGTCTTGGAGAAGGGGTTTGGAGTCGTCCTGAGCAGTTCGGAAGGGAGGTTTTTGCTTCTGAGCTCTTACAACACCGGCGATATCTCTTCCTACGCTTCCAACAGCCGAGTTTCCACCTGATTCGCTGCCTCCCGTCGAGCCCATTGCGTTGCCGGATCTCTTCATTGATAAGATTTTCGCCACCTAGCCCTAGCCTCGAGCAGGCGATACCCATTGTTCAACGTAAACTTCCATATATTGTGTGTAATTTATATATTTATTTTCTTAGATTTAAAAATTGCAATTTGAGACTTATAACATAAAAATTGATTTTATTTCTCATATTATAATAATCAAAATCTTATATATAAGTATTCAATATATTATTGTAGAATATTACAATTGCTTTTATTTAATAAAATATTTCTTATTAAAATTTACTATGATATACTCTATTATTTGACAAATTTCAAATATTATACAAATTTTATTAAATCTTATAATTCCACTATTTTATAAAATTTTTAAATAATGCCTTATAAGAATCATATTTGATTTATGTTTGAACTTTGATTGAACAAATTTTTGAATGAGAATGATTCTGATTCAATTAGGGTTTGAACAACATTCTAGTATTGATTAAATTTTTATCTCATATGATTTCAATTTTGATCAAATGTTATTCAAATTCTATTCCAATTCATTTTAGTCTAAAAGACTTGACAAAGTAGCGTGCACTCCAGAGTTAAGATATTTTCGCCCCAAATAAAACTTTCAAATATATTTCTCAAAAACATGAAACAACGAGCATATTTATTCAATTTCAATCATTACAAGAAATACAAAATTAATTTTGACTTGACATACATATTATAAAAATTTTACGTATTTATATATCTAATCTCTATTTTTTATATTATATTATCTAAACAACTGAAAGTGTGAGCAAGAAAAGACTTGCCCTTCTATTTCATGCATAGTGCAACAACTACTTACTACTATCGAGTCTAAATCTTCGTTTCCAAGTGCTCATTGATCCTTCTGTTTTCAAAATTTTATTATGTACGGCGTCCATATGCATTCGGAGGCCGATCCAGATATGCCACATCACCCAATACACGATGCATTTGGTGACGTGTCACATCCGTTTCGAACGAATCTGAACTTCGCACGTAATATTCTCTCTCTTCCCAGACCAGCAGAAGACTACATCTTCCCATAAATTATAGGCACCAAACCCTTTGCCAAGGAACTGACATAACTTCCCTAAACCATGATAGAGATTTTTCAAACTTAGTACATAGTTCTGCAAAAGTGTAGGCGCCAATATCATCAACATCAATCCCAAATACTCCGAAGTGTGTTTCCCTACTTCTTTAATAGTCCTCTTGTGATGCTGGCTGATATATTTGATCTGTTGCTCTTGTGATGTGTCACTTGTTTATAGTCAGATATCACAAAGATCTGATTCAAATCAAGTTGGTCTAAAACCAATCTAGAAAATTGGCCAAGGTCACAATAACCTCATCATAACTATGGAAAATTTGGTAAGGTCATAATGATCTCGCCAAAATTATGATGGACTCACCAAGGCCACAATAACCAAGTTAGAATTATGGTGAACTCGCAATGGCCGCAGTGAACATGCCAAAATCATGATGAACTTGTCAAAATCATAACAAATTCACCGATCAATCATCGTACTCAACTCAAGATCTAGTTAAGCTAAGTCGTTTGAATACTCATTTTTTTATGAAAATTCACCGTAACTAATCAAGCTAATAAGCTCAAACATTAAGGCTTCGTTTGGGATAGTTTTCTTACTGCTTCTTAAAGCTGCTTTTTAATAAAAAATTTATTTTTTCTACTAGAAAGCTGCTTTAAGAAGCAGTAAGAAAGTCGTCCTAAACGAAGCCTAAAACCATTGTTAAAATTGAACAGTTTAAAGTAAAATCAACAAACAATTTAAGTGAAAGGAACCCTACGGATTTGGCCTTTGTTAATTAATCTTTGATTTCTTAATATATTTTTAGGACTACATGCCTCGTGTACTTTGGTTCAAGTGATTATTAAGCATTGTTATGCATTTTTTTACTTGTTAACCAAAATATGGTCCTTACTGCGGCTAAATCTTGACCCAAGACTATTACTAAGAGGTTAAAGTTCAAGCCAAGAGCATCAAATTATTTTTACTTAAAGCAATTTATATTTTACAATATAATAAAATCTTATAACTTCTCACTCTAAATTCTTTTTTCTCTTTCTATCTCTAACTGTTTCTCTCTCTAAAATTTTGAATCTCACAACTAGCTTCCTCAATTTTGTATTATTGCAAATATTTGTTGATAACTTCTTTAATAAACAATTCTTGTAAAGAGGATTTACTTAGGGGGTATTATGAGTGGATCAGTGGGAGCTTGAGTCACAACTCGAGATCTAATTTAGAAGAATTTTTTTTTTTCTTTTATCCAATTAACCGGATCTCACATATTTCATATAAATAGCACAAAGGAATACAAATATATTTATATTCATCAATATATACAATTATTATAAGCTAAAAATATTATGAATACAATAGTCATGATACAAAAGGATCAGTCTATTACTACATATATGTCATAACTATAAAATAAACTAAAAGTTGTGAAAGGGAAACTACGTGTGATTTCACCAATCTATTATTACATATACATCATGACTATAAAATAAACTGAAAGTGCTGAAAGGAAAATTATGCATATTGTTTGAAGCCTCATATCATGGGGTATTTACCCTTATCTATAAACATGTAAAACCACAAAGTGAGCAAATAGCCCAATAAGCAACCAAAAATCTTACAACTAAAATCAATGTAAGGAAATAGAAACATCATGATGTAAATTGTATAAGAAAACAATGCATTAGTGTATGTTATTGGTGCCATTTGACCGTATCAATTTATCAATCAGTATGTCATTATCATTAAATCATTCACTGTAGTCTATCAGTTATAACAATAGTATCAATAACAGCATTCTGTAATAATAATCAGTATCCATATATCAATAATAGTGATTCATATTAGTATCAGTACAATATTCGATATCAATAACAATAAGTAGTAACAATATCAATAGCATTATCAATAGTAGTCAATATCAATATAATGATCAATATCAATATTCTTTGTATCAAATATTTAGATGAAGTTATCTTGATCTTGCTCCTACCCTTATGACTTCAAATTAGTTGCCTTTTATAACTCCCAATTAGTAAACTCCTTATAACTTTCAATTAACAAATTATATAAATCAGTCATTCCGACTCCTTATAACTCTCAATCCGTCTTTAGCTCCATATGACTCCCATTAGTGAATGAATGAATCTTGAGGGTATCATGTCATAATATAATCCTACCAAGATAGGTCATATCATGTTGAGCTGTGACAAACAAATCCTAAAATCCAATTTTGAAATATTACATATTCTCTTATAATATTCATTTAAATAAATAACAGACTATGAAGCTGCTAAAATATTTAAAATATTATAAATAAACACATTCACAAGATTTTTTTTTTTTCATTTCATCAAAATGTATCTACACTACAGTACTAGCTATAAACTGAAATACATAATTGAATAATAAATTAGTTATGACTACAAAAATTAAAACAAATAAATACATAAACTTATATCTAATTCTGAACTGCTAATCAACAAGCTCCTCTTTCTAAATCCTGAAACCAAAAGTAAAACCACAATGAGCTACAACTCAGCAACCACACAAATTGATCTAAAATTTTAAATTTTTTTATTAAGTTTTTTTTTTAATATTTAAATGCAGTTCAATATAGTCTAATAAATCAGTGTATTAAAAAAGATAATAAGAGCATAATAATTATTCAATTATTTAAATAATAATATCGAGAAGATAAATAAATTAAAATTCATATTATATAGCAATTCATATCATCTATCTTGGTCCCAAATAGAATCTCAAAGGATTCTGACCCATTATGACTCCATTTTGTGCTTATAGCACCAGAATATATCAATATGCACCTGAAAATAGTTATAGTCACTAGAACATGTCATATAAGCTTTATATTCTTGAACATAGATAAAATCTCAAAAAATTTCAGCCCATTATATCTACCAGTAATGATAATTCGATCACATATGCACATATTTTATCACATTATGGAAATTAAAGCATAATTGAGAATGCTTCAGAATTGCACAAATTTGTATAATGGTAGGCAACAGAAATTCCCACCAAGTATAATTTCCATTAATTGTGTAAAATACTATTTTAAAACATTAATTATGATGCAACACTATTTTTAGTGTCCAAATTATTTTTTATTCGATAAAAACTGCATAATTTCTAAAATAATCGATATAAATTTTTAGAAAATATTCAAAATGTTTATAAAATAATATATAAAAAGTTATGCAGTGAAAGCTTTATCAATGCATAGTTATTTATGTTTTTTTATAACAGAAATAGATATTTAATCAAAATATTTTGAAAAGTTTTGTATTTTTGAAAACTGAAATAGGGATAATGTGACCTACCTTGATCTAAACAACTTTTCCAGCTAGGCCAACAGATAAAATGGCCCGAAGAGGCTCAAAAATTCACTTTTCCTCTCCAACCCTCTCTTCTCTCTCTCCTATTTGGTTGGTTATGATCAATCAAATGAATCGAATAATAGATTTAAAAATATATAAAGTGCTATTAGTGGCCTAACGCTGTGGCGCTAGTTCAAAATCTCAAATTTGATAGCCAAGTGAGCGACAATATCACTATTTGGCGTATTGTCTGAGTGCAGCTCCACGATGCTCGGATACCTAACATTGGGGCACTCCAAAACTAACATTTTAATTTTTTTTTTTTCAAAATTCACTCCAAACACTTAGGACTCATTCTAAAATACACTCCAACATTAAAACACTCCCAAAGACATCCAAATGGGTTAAAAACTCAAGTTTTCAAATCTTTCCTTTTTTAAGTCAGGTCAGAATGGGTGGAGCTGAATGTTGAACCTGAATGTCTCACGACTCTTTTCTCTCTCAAAAAATTTCATTTTCGATATTTCAAAACTCATGTCTCAAATCACATAAATAGAAAAGGGTGCAACAATATGATCTCAAACTCTTTTTTCCAAGTAGCTTCTCGTTCAATCCTATTCTGCCATAGAACTCTAACCATAAGAATATGTATACTCCTTAGCTTTCTGAAATCATAGGCTAAAATCCTCTCTGATTTTTCCCTGTAGTTCAAATTCAGACGTAGCTCGATGTCTTCAGCAGATAAACTATTTTCAAAATTAGATATTCATTTTCTTATAAGTGACATGTGAAATACATTATGAATTCGAGACGTGATTTGGCAACTGTAACATGTATGCAGCTTTTCAAATCCTTTTAATAAACCTCAAATAGTCTAACGTACCTTAGACTCAATTTTTTTTCCTTACTAAATCTTATAATACTTTTCATCTATCTGATCTTCACATATACAAAATCTCCTACATGAAATTCAACAATCTAATACTTAGCATCAAAATATAATCGTTGCATGTCCTATACAACCTTCAATCTATCTTTGATCAAATGAATCTTTTTAGTAGCATCATCAAGCAAGGCTGGCCCAATCAGATATCTCTTACCCATCTATGTCTAATATAATGATGTACAACACTTCCTACCAAACAGAGCTTCATACGAAGCCATATTTATGCTTGTCTGAAAATTATTATTGTACATAAATTCAATCGAACGAATTTGGTCTTCTCAATTGCCACTAAAATCTAGAAAATAGAGCTATAGAAGATCCTTTGGTACATGAATAGTCCTCTCAGACTTTACGTCTGTCTGCGAAGGAAAGCTTGTACTGAAGTGCAATTTCATACCTAGTCCTTATTGAATACCCCTCTACAGTCTAGAGGCAAATCTATCATCCCTATCAATTATAACCTTCAATATCCCATATAATCTGATAATCTCACTCACATATACTTGTATCAATCTGTCTACAGAATCAAACTATCGAATAAGAATGAAATGAGCAAACTTTGTTAAACAATCAACTACAACCAAAATAGTATCATGTCTCCATCTTGACCTGGGAAAACCCATCATAAAATCTATAGTAACTTCTTCCCATTTCCACTCTTGAATGGGCAATGGTTGAAGAAATCCTCTTGATCGCTATATTCACTAACTAACAAGCTTCATATTTTGATACAAAATCTATCACATCCTTCTTCAATCTAGGACACTAAAACATAGCTTTCAAATAACTATATATTTTGCTCCTTCATGGGTGAATATTGTAGCCTGAATCATGAGTCTTGTGTAAAATCTCTCTCCTAGGATCGCCAAAAATAGGAACCAACAATATGTTCTTGTATAAGATAATATTATAATCATATACTCATAAGTCAAATTTCTTACCAGATCAATCATTTGATTTCTGATATTCCTAGACCTTTTCTTAAAAAGAATGTTGAATAATTATCTGAGCTAATATATCAGAATCTCAATCAATAGAAAAAAATCAGCTACAATTAAAATCTCTTCATATCTATATCAAATACTCATAAAAAGTAAGTTATATATATGACAATCCAAAAGATCTTCTCAGAGCGTCTACCACCACATTAGCCTTATCAAACTGATACTGCATAGTCATATTAAAGTTTTTAATCGACTCAAGCCATCTCCTTTGGCTCAAGTTTGATCTTTCTAAGTGAATATATACTTTAAACTCTGATGATCGATGAAAATCTCACACATGCATCGTATAAGTAATACTGCAAAATCTTTAACGCAAATATAATAGTAGCTAACTCCAAATCATATCTTGAATAGTTCATCTCATATGGCTTCAACTATGTTGAGGCATAAGTTATAACTCTACTGTGTTGCATCAGAATACATCTCAAATCTCTCAATGAAATATTATTGAATACCTGAAAGCCTTATGTACTAGAAGAAAGAGTCAAAACTGGATCAGAAATCGAACAATCTTTCAATCTCTAAAAACCAACCTCACACTCTAGTGTCCATACAAAAACTACTAAACCAAAAAAATGCTTACCTCAAATACAGTAGTTGGCCTCGGCAATTCAATGAGTGCTTGAACTTTCCGGGGATCAATAGAGATACTAGCACTACTCACAACATATCTCAAAAAAGAAGTATTCATCAGCCAAAACTCATATTTAAAGAATTTAGCGTATAACTGATGTTGCCTCAGAGTTTCCAAAATAATCCTCAGATATCTAGCATGATCTTTCTTAAGAGAAGAATAAAGCAGAATATCTTTTATAAAAACAATCATAAATTGATCCAAAAAAATCTATGAACACTCTGTTCATCAAATTCATAAAGATGACTAGTGCATTTGTTACCCTAAAAGGCATGACTAAAAACTCAATGTCCATATTAAGTACTGAAAGCTAATTTCATCACATCATACTCTCTCACCTTCATATGATAATATTTTAATCGTATATCAATCTTTGAGAATACAAAAAATCCAATAAGATGATCAAATAGATCATCAGGCAGAAGATACTTGTTCTTAATAGTGACTTTATTCAACTCAATATAGTCAATGCATATACACATCGTACCATCCTTTTCTTCATAAATAGAACAAATGCTCCCCATGGATACACACTAGGATGAACTAATTCCTTGTCCATGAACTCTTAAAGCTGAACATTTAACTTCTGAAACTCCTTATGTGTCATCATATATGAAGCTTTAGATATCGGGGTTGTAACCAGACATATATCAATGCATAACTCTATGTCTCTATTTGGAGGAAAATTGACTAACTCCTCAAGAAATACATCTGAAAATTTCTGCACTATCAGGACATCATAAAGAAGACCATAATTTATACTCATTGTAATAACCTAAAACTGTGAAATAAATTATTTGAAAAATATTAAAAATTATAAACTAGAGCGCTACAGTGTTAGGCCACTAATAGTATTTTTATGTATATCTCACAAAGTTGCTTGGCCAGGAAGAAATTGAAAGAGGAGAAGAAGAGAAAGTAGAGAGAAGGATTTTTGGGTCATATTTGTCCATCATTTGTATTATGGATTGTATTCAATTTGTTGTAAGTAACTATATTATTACTTCTGTTTTCAATAATTTTAATTTCTACGAGTTTATCTCTCCTAAATATGTCAAAAATGCATCATATCATAATTTTGTAAGCTTTCACTGTATAATTTTTGATATGTTATAGATTTGATCATCCTGAATAATATAATATAATTTTATTATACTTTTACTGATTAAATGTGTATAAAAATTTCTGGGTAAAATGAGTAGAGAAAAAGACACTGGAAATAGGTCGAAAAGTACTATAGTATTATTTGTCATGATAAGATTGCAAGGTAATATATATTAAAATGATTGATATGATTGAGTTATGCAAGAATGTTTGCTACTAATTTGAATTTGATATAATGTATGGATATTAATATTACAAACACTAATCGTTGTCACTTATTACTATCCTAATTATTGTTACTATTATTGTGACTGACACTGAAAATACTGATACAGGTCCGTTATTGATACTCAATATTGTTATTGATATTATGTCTATAAGTAATAGATTGATGTGAGATGAATGGATGATAAAATTGAATGGTATTGATTTAGTGATAAAGATCGACTGACTAACCTTATGAACACTGCATTAATGTGTATGATATATCCTTCTGGCTTAAAAAATTTTACATAAATATCACAGATCCCACTTGATTAGACCATGCTACAAATAACTCTACAATTTTTAAAATCCTCCATCTTTATCCCGAGCATCATTTGAAATTTCACTAGTCTTCCAACTTGGTCTATGATCTTCATAGAGATCCATTCTTGCTAACAATGTCAAATATTCTACAAATGAAGCTGATATGATCATTTGTTAAATTTGAATGAAATTAAATTTTTATGAGGTCATTCTTGATGATCAATCTGAGCTCTATCACTCAGTAATGAAGTTCAGAAGTGCTCTATTAATATCAAAATTCGATTGATTAGAGATAAAAACTCAAAATTCTAAGATCAAACCCCTTATTGTAGTTGAAGTCAACCAGCTTTGCAGAAGAAGAGGAAGAATAATGGAAGAGGTAGTGGCCGCGTGAGAGATGAAGATAAGTAAATATTTGTCTTTTTTTAATATTAAGCTTTGCCGAGATGAAAATGCTCAGGTGAATGAGTAGCTTTACTCTTAAACACAAGATACGAAACAAGCATACATGTGAACAGGTTGGAGTAGCTCCAGTGGAAGATAAGATTAGAGAGAGTCGCCTTAGATGATTTGGTCACATAAAATGACGGCCTTCTGATGACCCGGATAGAAGGGTAGATGTATTAGAATTGATTTTTATTAGGAAAGGTAAAGGTAGACCAGAAAAAACTTCGTAAGGCAATGATGAAAGAAAATACGAGCAAATTTGTCCTAGCACAAGTGATTCATATTATAAGAAGTCAGAGATTCTGCAAGGAGTTGGTGTTTTGGTGTAAAGGAAGGCATGTCGCAAGCAAATCTAGTGAGGTATATGCCACCTCTTCTGACTTTATTTCTAAAAATATCAATCACTTCCATCAACACTATTACCACTGAATTGCTCCGCCAATTACCATATTGGCAACATATTAATTAACAAGACGAGTATCATGAACATAAATTTTAAATGTGTATTTAAGCAAAATGAATTTAAATCCTAGTGGTTGAAGCACACTGGTGGCCCCCTTATGATTTCTCTGAGGAGACTGAAAGACAAATCGCATAGGCAGAAAATGAACAACAATCTGCTGCAATGACAAAACTTCATAATAATCAACGCTCTGATACTTCATAACATCCTATTGGGTGCCGACTCCTTAATGCTTTCAAGGTGGTCATCCCTACATATCATGTGACAATGAAATTTCTTATAAGAGGTTGAACTCTTACCATTTATGTTGTATTTGGGATGGCTTTCTTTCTGCTTTCTAAAGCAGCTTTTAAGTACAAAAAAATTTAGAACTAAATTTTTTTTTTACTAGAAAGCTACTTTAAGTAGTAAAAAAGCTGTCTCAAACAAAACATTAATCTTAAACATGATACTTAAACACAGCTAGATTTATCCGAGAGTACTACAACTCGACGAGGAGTTGGCCTCAAGACTCCGAGGGCAATAAAAGAATGAAAGAAATCACCCTTTGAAACAACCCAACTAAATTCATTAGCCGCTCCGCGGCTATAACCTCTAGAGGACTCATCAATCTACAATCCTATTATGAGATACTTTGATTATTCTCAAGCTATCAACAAATCAAGATGCATTCTACCAATCACGAGAAAATTCTTTTCAGTGGCAATGATAAGTTTTATAGCTACAACCTCATGTTGTTTGGTAATATGAATACTAGAGAAACTTTCCAAGGCATGATGGATGAGGTATTCAAAGTTTAAAAAGCTGGAACATTAAAGGCTTCGTTTGGGATGGCTTTCTTGCTTCTTCTTAAAGCTGCTTTCTAGTACAAAACTTTTAATTTTTGTACTAATAAGCGGCTTTAAGAAGCAGTAAGAAAGCCGTCCCAAACGAAGTCAAAGTCTACATTAATGACTTGTTAATGAATACCAATACTCTAACACAACATGTTGCAAGGAGATAATCATTTTTGTTCTAATTTAAAAAGAAAAAAAATGAATAATAGACAATATACTATATCAACAAAAACTTTCATGCTTCCAAACAGAGATGTTTAATCATCAAAAAAAAAAGTCTAGTTGTCACAGCATGACAATTGCATCCTAATTTTCAAGCTCATGCAATTTAATTTGTCAATAACCACCCTCTAAATGATTTACTCTCAAAGCTATCACTCCAGTCGATTATAGAATTTGATTTTGTTTTTTTCTTGTAAGTTCATTAAAATTGGCCAAAATTTTTGTGGATGCTTCCCTTCATGAGTAAATTTTCCACATAAGTGTTTAGAATTGTTCTCAAAATAATTTCTTCAAAAAAAATTCAGAAATAGCTGTTTGCTGGCAATTTTTATACTACATTATTGTTATAGAAAATCCATAAAGGGGTCCAATCAGTGAGTTTTTTTATGGTATTGGTGTAATAAAAAAGATGACTATAAATATGTGTATTTCCATAGATCTGTAAGATTAATAGTTTTTGAACCTTCAAAAGTATTTCAAATCAATAATAAAAATCAATATAACAGCTCTGCTCCGCATTTGTGGAAGCCTTTAGGTGAAGGGAGAAGGGTATTTCAAATTAGTAAGAATTTTCAATTATTTAATTATAATTGATTATACACCTTTTGTTCAAATTGTTGAAACTTGACTTTTAAGGTTTTAGCAAGAAGAATTTACCTCAAAAACAAAATGAAGTGAATTCAACCCTTCAATTCATGGAATTTATGAGCCTTCTCTTGGACTTTTAATAAGAACTATGTCCAACATTAGGTACCCTTAGAGGCTTCTAAATCAACTTGCCCTACAATATTTTATGACGAATTCAAACACCATTTGTTCTCTTAACGAACAACATATGCCAATGGTTAGTAAGCATTAGGCAACAATCAATGAGGAATATTAGAAATGAGGCAACAATCAATGAGGAATATTAGAAATGAGGCCAGTGGATAATTAACTAAGTCATTATCTAAATAACCGGGTGACAAAGTAACCACGAAGATAAGTTTTGTATGTTGGTGGAAGGCGAGCATTAAATGTCAGTCATTGGAATGCCTCAAATAACAATTAATGAGAAAGGTCAAAAGTTAGAAGACAGCCGATGGTCAACTTGGTCATTCAGAATATTGATCAATTGAGAGGCAAACATCAAGTGATGGTGGTCGGTAAGCGTCAAACATCAATCATTGATAAATGACGAATGTTGAAAGTCAAATGATAATTGAAGATCAGCTTGACCATTCTCTTAATAGAA
The DNA here is from genome assembly GCF_001605985.2 of Dendrobium catenatum. NCBI lineage: Eukaryota > Viridiplantae > Streptophyta > Magnoliopsida > Asparagales > Orchidaceae > Dendrobium > Dendrobium catenatum. The sequence continues at coordinate 126,102 of NW_021319360.1, read as the reverse complement.
GGGGAGGACAGATGACTAGTAAAATGATTATTGAAAAATTGTAGCTAACAATTGTTAGATGTAAGAGGCGTTGGATGATCATCAACAAGGAAATTCAAAAATCAGATGATAGTATGAAATTGGCTTAGCCATTCATTAAATCATTAAATAGGAAGAGAAATGAGGCAACTAATAATATAGGCATCAAATGTTGATTGCTGACAGAGGTTGAACATCAACCGTTGTTTGGGGTCGTGATTGATGAGGCCATCAAAGGATAAGCAATAATCAATGGCCAGCTCCATTGTTCACCTTATAAGAGGAAGATCAAGCTACCAACCATCGGATATGTCAATGGCTTACGGGGGTCAAATGTCATCATTCGTAAGCATCAAGTGATGGTCAATAATGAATAGCAGAGGTCGAGCAATGTTTAGTAGTCAACTCAAACATTATTACTCTAATATGATGGGAGATCAAACAACGAAGAGATTTATCAAAATAGTCGATCGTTCTATACGATAGAATGTCGTACAATACGATTAGTTATAAATTAATTTAATTTATCTGATCTAATTATTAGTGATTTATAGAATTTTAGTGATTTTTATAATTTAGTGATTTTTATAATGGATTAAATACTAAGGAGAGAGAAAGATATATGTATAAGTTAGCCAAACAAAGAGATATGAGTAATAAAGATTTAGTTCAAGTGAAGTGTATTAAGGATGAAGATCAAAAAATACTTTTCTTAGAAGATGATATTCAACAAAGGTGGATGAGATATTTTGCTAAATTTTCTAATGAAGATTGTGAAAATAAGATTGACTATATGACCTTAGCACCCTAAATAATAAAAAAGATTTATATTTTTATCGGCGTATTA
>NW_021319360.1:36817-125137 GCF_001605985.2 Dendrobium catenatum | reverse complement strand
TTGAAATAGATTGATATATGACTTAGACCTAAATAATAAAAAGATTCTATTTTAATCGGCATATTAGTACATGAAGTTTAGGAGAGGCTTTAAAGAAATGAATGGTGAAAAGCTGTTGGACTGATGTATCCGATCCATAAGGTGTGGCAATGTTAGAGATGAAGGGATTTTCTTGCTTACTAACTTTTTATACTATTTTAAGACTAAAGATGTTGATGAGTGGGAATGAGTGTGATTAATTCCTATTTTTAAGAATAAGGATGATGCAACAAGATTGCACGAATTTAGAGGTTATTTAAGTTAATGTGTTACTTTAAACTTATGGAGCGAGTTTTGAGCATGGTTGGTGGGTGAAACTAATATTTTCAAAATCAATTTGGATTCATGAGGGGGTGACTATGGGATACATTTTTATTCAGAGGTTTTTGATGGTAGAAATATAAAGAAATAAGGAGGTCTCATATGATAATTTACTTGATTAGAAAAAGCATACGATAAAGTTTCAAGGAAGTGCTATGCGAGAGTTTCTTGAAAGAAATGAGTCAATATGCATTATATTCAAATATTAAAGATATGTATGAAAGCTATTATTTTGTGTTAACAAGCTGGTTTGCAAGTATTGTCATATTTGGTGGGGTTAAATAGGATAGCTTAAGCATATGTTTTTGCTTTTAGTCATGGATGTTCTCATATACATTTTGGAAGGGATGTACCTTGGGGTGTATGCTTTTTGCTGATGATATTTTCTTGTTGATAAGATAGAGGGAGTGGAGTTGAAGGTTAACTTGAATTTGGAGGTTCAATTTTTAGAGTCTAAAGGTTTTGGCTTGAGTAAATTAAAGGAATATTATGGAGTGTAATTTTAGTAGTAATAGACTAATGAGGGATTGTGCTTCGGGGATCAAGTCATTAAATAAGAGTACAGTTTTAGATTATCATTTGGATCAATTGTTCAGAGTGATAGGTGAAATAGATGGGGATATTATCAGCAGAATTTCAAGTTGGATGGTTGAAGTGGAATTTGCATCGGGCTTGTTATCGGTGATGAAATGTCCCCTCAAAACTTTAAGGAAAAATTATAAGATGGTAGTGAGGCTGCAATAGATATATATATAGAGATAGCCAGATGTTGGCCCAGTTAAAGGAAGCATAATATAAAGTTAAGTGTGGCAGAGATAGAGGAGCTTCAGGTGGATGAGTGGCTTTACCCTTAGAGATAGGATAAGAAATGAGCATATTACCGTTGAAAAGGTTTGGGTGAGTACAGTAGAAGATAGATTAGAGAGAGTCGCCTTAGATGGTTTTGGTCAGATAAAGGCGCTTTTTGATGATTCGGTTAGGAGAGTAGAGGTATTAGTTTTTGACTTGTGTTAAAGAAAGGTTAGGGGTTAGGACCTAAAGACTTTGTTAGAAATAATTAGGGATACTTTCTTTTTATTTAGATTTAAATAACGATAATTTTGACTTTTAAGTAGGACCAATGGAGAAAAATGATTCATGTAGCCGACCCACGTAGTGGGTAAAGGCTTGATGTTGTTGTTTGTTGTATGTTGGATTTAATTAAAATACTAGAATTCAATTTTTGGTTTAAATGATGTAAGTAATTTTAACAGAAAAATTTTAAATATTCATTTGTCACACCTTTCGAGTGGTGTATTGATTATTAGCCAACATGACCTAATCATCAAATGATCAAGAAAAAGGAAAAATAAATACTATTATTAGTTGCTTAATATTAGTGTTGCCCTATCTTGAAAGTACTGTTTTGTTATGTCAACTCAAGAGTAACGTTTTGTACCTAAAAATGTTAGTGAACAAAGAAAAAAATATGTTAATAAATGGAATAAATTAATTAATCATAATAATTTGTAATCATCAAAATAAAGGGGCTCGCTAGGTTTTTCACATATTAATAAATTTTTTTAATTTTAAGTCACTTATACTCTCAAATTTAATCATCTTAGCTCATCAAAATCACTAGTTTAATCATATCGTTTTGGCTTATATAATAAAAAATCTAAAATAGGTTTGATCAACTCAATTTACTTGACAAATTTAAGGTTTTTAAAATACTTGTTTGAAAAAAAATTACTTAATTTAGACCAATTGCATCACATTAGTTGGCTCTTGTTTTCATAGATTAATCTCTTTTAAACAATGTATGTTTGCTAAAGTAGGGATCAAATTGATCCATAATTATATTGGAAAATTTTTAACCTACTTATCAATAGGCAAAATAGCGTCACCATAACACAAATGTCTCATGGAGCTTATCAGGCATACGAAGTGTGAGCATCTAATTTTAAGACAGCACGAAATACTAAAAATATTATTTAATATTGCCAAAAATAATATAATTAATTATAAAAGACTATTAATTGAAAAATAAAAACTTTATTAATTTTGGACACAAAAAATTATACATACACAAATTGCTATTCACATTTCTTTTCTAAGATTATGTTTTTTCTTCATAGTTTTCTTTGGAGTTTGAACTAATACAACAATTTTTTCAAATTTTCATAATGATAGAAGGACTTTGATATGATATAAAAAAATTATTTGATCGAGAATGATCTATGATGGGCAAATAATGACATGAAACTTTCCAAATGAAATTATGACCATCAAATCCGATTTAGCAAATATAGTACTGAATGTCTCAAAGAGACGAACAACGACGCTAAAAATCGTCCCAATTGAACCCAAATTGTCCAAATATAGGGCCCTGGAGCTATTTTTGAAAGTTTCAAAATTAATTAGATGACCAAAATGATAATCAATGTGACATGCTTATGTAAAATAAGCGGCTCGAGAAGATGATCAACCCGTGCAAGATGTAAATTTTGACATATTAAGACATCATATTGTCAATAAACGTCCATGATGAGGGAGTTGATATTGGTTGTCCATTAAAAAGTTCTCCCCATGCCTTGATCTTCTTCATATTTGTAGCATGTACTCTCCCAAATTATAAATAACCTTCATTCTTCATAGAGGGGGAGAATAAAAACAACGGGTCTCTCTTGATTTCTCATAATTGCATCATTAGGCCAAATTCTTGACACCACCGTCGGGTTGGACTTTCCGTATTTTCATTGATTGTTGTTTGGATCTTTTTACCCAGAATTTCAAACCTTTTAGATATCTAATTAAAATAATTAATATTAATTTCCACATGTAGATATTGAATGGAACATTATTGTTATTTAATCTACGTCAGGGGACATTTTTGAAGTTTTGGAAATCCTTTTAAAAGCATATTGTTTTCTCCTGAATTGATGTTAAGGGATGGTTGACGGTTCGATTCACTAAGTCTTGTGATCCATGTTGTTTGCAGGCTACGATCTTTCTTTAGCATTTTTTGTTTCTATCACCTTTGGAACTACGGTTTCCTTTCGGACACCATCGTTTGCCGATTTGTTCCTTCACGAACACGATATCCGCTGACTACAATCCATTATTGACAAATAAATATGACAACATTCTCTTCAGACGCTGCAAGTTATGCTCTCTTAATGCAATGTGTATCTGTACCTTGAGTTTTCCCAAAAGCACCCTGACTCTATGAGGGATATTATTTTAATCAACCATATACTAATGGATTCATTTCAAACTAGGTTTAGCCTTCATGGTTTTTTTTCACCTTTTTCAAGTTTTTCACGTAAAAATTTGTTTGTCTCTATGAGTAATTGGCACCCCTATTTTTATTGTTCTAATGTGTAGACTTTCGTACAAACTAGGACGCAAACTTTTACATTCTCTACGACGTGAATTCTCTGGACGCAGCACAACTAATACTAAATGTATACACTAAAAATTTACAACAAATAGATATACATAAAAAATTTGGTGGTTAAAGGCGACGAAAGAATGCTTTTTGGGTTTGAGGCCATCTAAGCTTGTTAGTTGGAATTTTGAAATATTTGTAGGTTGTTTGTGGTTCTGTGGAAGCAAGGTGTGCTAAAATAGCAGTGAAAATTCCAGTTTGAAGTGAAGACAAGTCACGCACCTGCTGTGCAGGTAGACAGGCATGAGCCTCGTTATGTGGCAGTGTGCTGAAGGGGATGAAATCTATATTAGTGAATCTCTAGCTGAGGCGGGATGAAGGTACCTAGTTAGGGGGGCAAAGTCTTAACTAAGTTGTTATAGGAGCTAACAAAAATAAAAAGTTAAATGATAAATTTAGTTTTTTTCGTTTTATATCTATTATCATTTAATCGCGGCAAGATTATGGGTTGTTGTGCGCATGCACTAATTTCCATGAATAGCCACAGGCACAATGCTATTTTGAGCTATGCACTTAACGCATGAAAATGGCTCAAATTTGTACACCAAACCCACAAACTGCATTATGGTGAAATATTTTATAATATTCGACGTATCTTTATGGTAATTATTAGATACTTTGAATAATGAAATTATTCGAATAATTTATATGAATATCATAGTAAAATTTTGGTATCTTTTCCAAGAAAAAGATTGGATCCAAAAGATAGAATTTATATAGACATATCACTAGTTAAATATTTGGGTATCTTTTCCAAGAAAAAAAATTTGATCCAAAGAATAAGAAAAAAAATAGTAACAAATTAAACTACTTTTCACTTTTGATTTTTGTTTTATTCTTCGGTTATAAAAGTTAACATTGGGACATTTGCCACACGCAAAGCACACGAAGCTGAAACTCACAGCAGTACATTTTTCATTTTCCATGTTAATGGGCGTTATTATAATAAATCTACCTAAAAAAAATTGAAATAAAAAAAGGAGAATAATTATTTGAACGATAACTTAAATTCCAAGCAGAGTGCTCTTATCTGGGTGAAAGATCAAGCTTCTCACCCCTCTCGTGTGTCCATGTAGAATATCAAACCTGAAGGTAAAAAACTATGAGATAATGTTTCGATTTTAATGATTTAATTGACGCTTTTAAAAATCTACTGCAGGATAGGATAATAGATGAGTAAAGATAAGGAAATACAAGGTGACTATCCTGTTTCAGGACACATCTGAGTTCAGTTTTACAGGGAACAGGGCTCTGGGTTCATTCAAAATCAAGCCTTAAACCTGCATTTACAAAATGGCCGACGTTTTCAATCTATTTGACAATAAGCCGATTTTATTCAATTAAAGCCATCTCATACCGTGGAATGGGATCTCAGCCCAGCTACTGATCTTCATTTTCGCACCATTGTTTTCCTTTCCTGGCAATCTTCGTTTACCCGTGCTTGGCTTCAATAGGATACTGACCCAATTTTCCTTTGTTTCCTTGCGGGTTTACTATGCGTAACCTTTCCACTGTTTACATCATAAGCATTCGTAACTCCCCTCGCTGCTCTAACCTCCTCAGTCTCGTGATAGTATTGACCTCTTTTTCACTTAATTTTCACTTCTTTTCAGCGTTCCCGAGCTACTGACTGCTGGGGCCTTGTTGCAGGATTTCTGCTCACTGCCAGTAGCATTGTGGCTTCTGGAGGTAAAGGAGCTTTTTCTAAAGCTCAAAGCTCGTTCTTGGCGGGCACCCTTCGACTAGCCTGCACGGATAGGACCGATTTTGTCAAGATCACAGGCTTTCTTGGCAATAAAGGCGTCTCGTATTGCGGCGTCGGTGGGGCGTGCCATCGGCGAATAACGATTTTAGCTCGGGGTCTAAAGCGTTCTCATCGCGAGGTAAGGGACTCGACGGTATCCGTATGCCGTAAAAGCTGCGCGCGCACTTTCTGCTTGGAGTCATTGGGTCTCTGCCTCGAAGAGAGAGAGATGGAGAGTCATAGCCGGGGTGGCCTTTCCCTATCTGACATTAAAATAGGCTCACTTCGAGTTTGTCGAGAGTTTTTGGTGCGAATGAATGCCACCATGAGCTTCAAGGATGTGAGGTCGGAGAGGAAGATAGAGAGAATCGTGCGAGCGATCGAGGCAATCGGTTCCACCAGTGAGTTATAGGACATTCCTGCCGTCGATGATATCGGTCAGATCCATTCTTGTTCGCCCTGGCTCATACTTCCGCCATGGCATAGGGTCTCGAGATGTAGTGAGAGATGACGGGCGGAGATGTTTGGAGTACTTGAGAAGAAGGAGATGGACTATGCGGATTGGATCGCGGGCAAGATTTTCATAGATAAAAATGGCGTGGATTTTTTCTGGACTTTTTGAAATGGAATTTCTGACTAAGAATGGAGGGTTAGTATGAATGAAGATTATTAGAAATTGTGGGGAAAATGTTTTTAACAATCTTATTATTAAATAAAAACTCTTTTAAATATATTATATATAACTCTTTCAAAATTTATATTTCTGAATTAACATTATTATAAGTATTTGAATTAAAACTTTTTAAATTAAATTTTGAGCCATTATAATTTTTAATTTCTCAAACTTTTTATCATATGTATTCATAAGATAAATCTATCAACATGAAAAGTATGGGTGTATGGCAAGTAAGTTTTCAGATTGGGGTTTCAGTCAATGCCTAAATTGATTTGCTTCAATTCTTTGACACAAACTTGACCGATTAGCAGCAGGTAAAAATTAGACCTGATCAACCCATAACAATTGACCCAACCGAACCATTAACTTGGCGAATGTGCAGCAAGGATGCGAGCGCAAGTTGCGAGGACGTATGCGGAAGCTATGAGCATAAGCGGATTCAGGTTTGCAGGGGCTTTTTCGGCGGCGTGGTTGCGGGATGGGGAACGGGATCAATTTTTGGGTTGCTTTCAAGTTTTCGAGCTACTCATAAAACCGCGACCAAAATTAGAAACAGTTTAAAAATGAAACTCATGGGTCGACCCAAACAAAATTTTTAGGTTAGGTTTTTGGCGACTTTTCTGGTCGTTGTCAATTATTGAAATATTTACACCCCGTTTGTAATTGTGAAATGATATCAACTCCAAAGAGGTTTTAAATTTCAGCAATGAGACGAAATTGAAAAATTTTCTAGATATTAATTAATAGGAGAAATAATTCAAATCTTGCATGCATATAGTCAATTGACCTTCAAAGGCTTAGCTATGAGTTATTTTTATTGAGTTTAAGTTGATAGGGCTGAATATCTGTTGACACTTACAACCCTTAATCATTATATTAGAAAATAGTTTGATCTTGAAATTACAATAATGTTTGCATGAGTAGAACTTGGTGGCTCTCCTAAATTTAGAATTTGGTGATAATTACCATGAAATAAAGTTTTTTGTTTTATTATTTCCTTTTAATTGGTTGAGAATGTGATTTATTTTTATATAATTGGGTAATGTTCTTTTTCATGATTTTTTTTTATTTATATCCTCTATCCCACCACTCATTTTCATATGCTTAAATCTTAGGCTTCGTTTGGGGAATGGCTTTCTTATTGCTTCTTAAGCAGCCTTCTTTTAAGAAGCTTAAGAAAGATTATCAAATGAGCCTTGATCATATTATTATGGCTAAGATCTACTGTAACTTAGTGATGGCTATTGTGAGGCCTCTTGATGGGTTGATGGCTAAAAATCTTAATGATTGTACTTTTAATGTATGAAGGATATGATTATGAGTTTTTCAATAGGAATGTTTAATTCATTAAGGTTAGGGAAGATGGAATATTTATGAAATAGTTCAAATTGGGGCTAGTTAGGACTAATATTGAATATATTTTAAGGAATGAGTTTTTTGAAGTTTTTAAAGAATATAAAATTAGGTTAGTTTTAAGGATGTTTGAATATATGTTTGGAAATAGTTATAGAAGTTTTTAATGGGAGTTTAAGAGACTTTTATTACAGGTGTGCGGAACATGACTTAAGGTCTTTTGTCTAGAGATACAAGAGTGTTTTTGGAGGTGGATTTTGTGGATTTAATGGTGGTTGGCTTTGCTGGAGTTTATTAGTTGTGGAAGAAGATGTGAGGAAGCTTAGCGTACGAGGTTAAGCAGAATAACAATAAAATTAACAGATCATTAAAGATAAATAATAATCTCATTAAAGTGATAAATTGACACAAGTAGCTGACAAAAAGAAAAGAGTTTTGCCAAAGTTAACCATGAAAATAAAATAGAATAATTGTCATTATATAATGCCAATATATTAAGTATTATTGCTTGTTTGAACTCTACATTTTTAATAAAAAGAAGGAAAAGAGAAAGGTGGGGGTTGGTTATTAATGGAAGAGTTCAATATATAATAGGGGGTTTATTAATTCATGCCATTCTTCTTTAAATGGCTAGAATATGTATCCTATGGGCAAAAATGTTTGAGTTTATATTTCTCTTAAGAAATTTAAATCTTGAGCTTCTTTCAATCTTAGTTAAGTTCTTTGTGTTGTTTCGCATGAAGTCGTACTTGTTTTCCGCGGAGAGAGCGAGGAGAGAGAGAGAGAGAGAGAGAGAGAGAGAGAGAGAGAGAGAGGGAGAATATAAATTTTTTAATCAAAGTGGCCTTTATTGGTCCATGAGCGGCTCATTCATCGGGTTGGTAACATCCTGACGTAAACCTGTCTCCCATACAAGCACTTTGTAAAGCAAAATCAAGAAATTTTTGGTTTTTCTGCTTGAGATCCTTAACATACTTAATGCTTCTCTTCTTATTTTCCCAGTTGCACTATAATGTCTTTCAAAACCTTCTTGGAAACTAAAGATTAATGAATGTGCTGTGCAAAGTTTATATGAAATAAAGCACCCTTCCATTATAAGGGCATCAGGCAATTAATGGGATTTTTTTTAGATAATCTACCAATATTATTTGCGAGCATTATCAAGTATACTAAATAGCTTGTTCTCTATTTTCCATTCACCAGAAGCACTGTACTGCTCAAGCAATGAAATTCCATCATGGGGAGGTGGCATTGAATGAAAAAGTAATATTTTCTTTTGCAATGCAAAATCATTATCAAATATTAATGAGCGTCAAACAAATAAAACATCAGTATTTTATAATGTCAAGGTGGATGTTAACAATTTCTGCTAGTGACTTTAAGATACTGTTTCATTAATTACACTTCTCGTCTTAAGGAATAAATTTTTTTGCAATATTTCTGAGTGTTTCTAGAAATTAATTGCAAGTCACGGCGAAGATATACAGAATGCTCGAAGCCAAACCCTTCCACCATTGAAAAGGTTAAATCTGCTGATGAATAGGAGCAGTAACGAGTCTTGAAATTCAGAGCATGAACACTTGTATCACAATAGATAATTGATGATTCACAGTGTTGGTTTGTAAATCAACTGTCCTATATCAGCGTAATTTCTTTTTCTTACATTTTTAAGGTGGCGTCTAAGGATTACTGAAACTATTAGAAAAAAGGGATTTCAAATCTTCCAATGAGAATTGATCTCATGGATTGATGAGGTGTAATAGGGATCAAATTAATTTAATATAATTAATTAAATGCATTTAATAGATGGTTTTCTTAAAATAAAATCCCTAAGGGGGGAATTTTCTAAAATAAAATTCTTGAGGGATTTAAATTTTGGAAAGTGAGGGGGTTAATTAATTAATTAACTTAACTTAATTAAATACCAATAGTATAATTAATATAATTAATAATTAATTAACACACAAAATATAAAATTTATATGTGAGTTATTTTAAGGGAAGTTTTTGAAATTTTAAAAATTATGAAAATCAAAGTGCAAATTCTAATAATAAATAACGTGAAATTATAAATTTTGAAAATTGAAATCACATGAAGTCATGAGACCTGTCAAACAAATAATGATAAGCACAAATTGAACTAGATAGAAAACTTACCATACATAAACCTAGTTTCACATTAAAATAAAAATGAGTTATCAAGTGTATATAATTTATAACTAGACTCATATCCCATGTAGTTTGATTCACCTTCGATCAAACTTGATGCTTTTTTTAGTCATAACTTTTTTTTATCTCGTAGAGATGAGGATGCTCAGGTGGATGAGTGGCTTTACCCTTAGAGATAGGATACGAAATGAGCATATACGTGAAAAGGTTGGAGTAGCTCTAGTAGAAGATAAGATTAGAGAGAGTCGCCTTAGATGGTTTGGTCACATAAAAAGGCGACCTTCTGATGATTCGGTTAGGAGAGTAGAGGTATTAGATTTGACTTGTGTTAAGAAAGGTAGGGGTAGACCTAAAAAGACTTCGTTAGAAAATATTAGGAATAACCTTTCTTTATTAGATTTAAACGATAATTTGACTTTTAATAGGACACAATGGAGAAAAATGATTCATGTAGCCGACCCCACGTAGTGGGATAAAGGCTTGATGTTGTTGTTGTTGTATGTGATCTAATTAAAATACTAGAATTAATTTCTGGTTTAAATGATCGTACAGTACAATTTAACAGAAAAATTCAAATATTCAATTGTCAACACCCTTTCGAGTGTGTAATTGATTATCTAGCCAACATGCACCTAATCCATCAAATGACTCAAGAAAAAAGAAAAAATACATACTCTTATTATTGCCTTAAATCTTAGTGTTGCACTATCTTGAATCTGTTTTGTTATGTCAACTCAGAGTACGTTGTACCTAAAAATGTTAGTGACACAAAAGAAACAAATAATGTATATAAAATAGGAATAAATAAATAATCACATCAATAATATTTGTAATCATCAAAATACAAGGCTCGACTAGGTTTTCAACATATTAAATAATTTTTTAATTTTAGTCACTTAATACTCTCAAAATTAAATCATCTTAGGCTCATCAAAATCACTAGTTAAATCATTCGTTTTGCCTATAAATAACAAAATCTAAAATAGGTTTGATCACTCAATTTACCTTGACAAAAAATTTCAAGTATACTGTTGATTACTTAATTTAGACCCAATTGCAATCACATTAGTGTGCTCTTGTTATTCATAGATTAATCTCTATTCAAACAATGTATGTTTGCTAAAAGTAGGGATCAAATGATCCCATAATTAATATTGAAAATTTATAACCCCTACTTATCAATGGCAAATAGCGCACCATAACACAAATGTCTCCATGGAGCTATCAGGCATAACGCACAGTGTGACGCACTCTATTTTAGACAAGCCACGAAATACTAAAAAATATTAATTTGCCACAAAAATAATATAATTAATTATAAAAGACTATTAAATTGAAAAATAAACTATTATTTTGACACAAAAAAAATACATCACACAATTGCTATCACATTCTTTTACTAAGATTATGTATTTCCATTCATAGTCTTTCTTTGGAGTTTGAACTAAATCCAACAATTTTTCAAATACTTAATAATGATAGAGGCAACTTGATATGTCATCAAAAAATTATCTTGATCGAGAATGAATCTTGATGCAAATATGACATAGAAACTTCCAAAATGAAATCTATGACCATCCAAACTCCGATTTCAGCAAACTTATAGTCAAACTGAATGTCTCAAAGAGACGAACCCAACGACGCTAAAATCGGTCCAATCTGAACCCAAATTGGTCCAAATATAGGGCCTGGAGCCTATTTGAAAGTTTCAAAACATTAATTAGATGACCAAATGATATCAAAATGTGACATGCTTATAGTCAAATCAAGCGGCTCGAGAAGATGAATCCAACGAGCCCAAGATCGTCAAATTTTGACATCATTAAGACACTCAAATGCTCAATAAACGATCCATGACTGAGGGAGTTGATATTGGTTGTCCATTAAAACACTCCCAACATGCCCTTGATCTTCTTCATATTTGCTAGCCATGTCACTCCCAAAAAATTATAAATAAACCCTTCATTCTTCATGAGGGGGAGATAAAAAACAACGGGTCTCTCTTGATTTCTCAAGCTTGCATCACTAGCCAAATCTCTTCTCAACCACCAACCGTCGTTGGACTTCCAGCTATTCATTGATTGTTGTTGGATCTTTTTACCAGCAATCAAACATTTCTAGATATCTACTTAACAACTAATTAATATTAAATCTCCAACCATCGCTAGACATTGATGGAACATTCTCTGTTATTTAATCTACATCAAGGGGACCAATCTTTTGAAGTTTGGAAATCTCTTTAGCATATTGTCTTCTCCCTGACATTGAGTTAAGGGATGAGTTGACGTCGTTCAACTACAGTCCTTCTGACCACTGTTGTTTGCCGACTACGATCTTTCTAGCCACTATCACCTGCCAACTACGGTCCTTCCGACCACCATCGTTTGCCGACTTTGTTCCTTCACGAACACCGATGTCCGCTGACTACAATCATATTGACAAAATAAATATGACAACATTCTCTTCAGAACTGCTGCCAAGTTATGCTCTCTATGCAATGTGTATATGCTACATTGAGTCAGCACCCTCCTCTAATGAGGGATATTATTTGTAATCAACCATCAATACTAATGGATTCATTCAAACTAGGTCAAGCCTCATAGTTTTTTCCCTTTTCAAAGTTTTTCACGTAAAAATCTTGTTGTCTCCTATGAGTATTGCACCCTAATATTTTATCTGTTTATGTGCTAGACCTTCGTACAAAACTAGGACGCCAAACTTTACATATCTCTACCACCGTGAATATTCTAGGACGCAGCACAACTAATACTAAAATGTATACACTAAAAAATTTAACAACAAAATAGAAGTCATAAATAACAAAATTGGTGTCAAAGGCGAGAAAGAATGCCTTTGTTGAGGCCATCTCAAGCTTGTTAGTTGAATTATGAATACTTGAAGGTTGTTTGTGTCCTGTTGAAGACAAGGTGTGCTAAAATAAGCAGTGAAATTCAAGTTGAAGGGTGAAGACAAGTCACGCACCCTGCTGTGCAGGTAAGACAAGGCATGCGACTACGTTATGTGGCCAAGATGATGCTGAAGGGATGAAACTAATACATTGAGTGCAATCTCCTAGCTGAGCGGGATGAGGTACCCTAGCTTAGCGGGACAAAGTAAAATAAGTTGTATATGGACCCTAACAAAAATAAAAAGTTAAATAATAAATAATTTAAGTTTTCGTTTATAACTCTAATTATCAAATTTAAATTCGCGCAAGATATGGGTGTTGTGCGCCATGCACTATTACCCATGAATAGCACAAACAGCACATGCTATTTTGAGCCTATGCACTGTACCATGAAAAATGGCTCAAATTGTACACCACACCACACAATGCATTATGGTGCAAATATTTTATACTATTGACACGTATATTATGGCTTAATTACTTAGATACTTTGACATATGAAAATTATATCGAAATAAAATTTATATGACATATCACTAGTAAAATTTTGGTATCTTTCCAAGAAAAGCATTGGATCCAAAAGAAAATAGAATTTATATGACATATCACTAGTAAAATATTGGTATCTTTCCAAGAAAAAAAAAATTGAATCCAAAAGAATAAGAAAAAAAATAGTAACAAATTCAAACAAACTTTCACTTTTGATTTTTGTTTTATCCTCCGGTTCATAAAAGTTACATGGAGACATTTGCCACACCAACAAGCACCACGAAGCTGAAACTCAACAAGCCACGTACATTTCATTTCCATACGTAATCGCGTTATTATCATAAAATCTACACTAAAAAAAAATTGAAATAAAAAAAGAGAATAATTATTTGACGATAACTTAAATTCCAAAGCCAAAGAGTGCTCTTATCTGGTGAAAGATCAGCTCTCTCCACCCCCTCTCAGTAGTGTCAACTGTAGAATATCCAAACCTGAAGGTAAAAAACATAATGAGATAATGTTTCAGATTTTAATGATTTCAATTGGACGCTTACACATCTACTGCAGATAGGAATCAAATCAGATGAGTAAAGATAAGGAAATAAAGGTAACCTATCCTGTTCAGGAACACCATTCTGAGTCAGTTTTACAACGGCGACACCAGGCTCTGGTTCATCAAAATCAAGCCTAACCTGCATTTACCAAAATGGCCGACGTTTCAATACTAATTGACAATAAGCCACATTATTATTCAAATTAAAAGCCATCTCATCACCGTGGAATGGATCCCATCAGCCCAGCTACTGAATCTCCATTTCTGCACAATTAGTTTCCCTTCCTGCAACTCTTCGTTTACCCCAGTGATTGAGCCATCAATAAGGCTAAACTGACCCCCAATTTCCTTGTTAATCCTTGCGTTACTATGCGTAAACCCTTTCCACCTGTTCTCATCCATAAGCATCTCGTAAACATCCCTCGCCCTGCATCTAAACCTCTCAGTCATCGTGATAGTCTTGAACCCCTCTTTTTCACTATTCTCCTTCTTTCCAGCGTTTCCCGCAGCTAGCTGACTTGCTGGGGCACCTGTTGCAGGATTTCCTGCCACTGCAGTAGCCAATTGTGGCTTCTCGGAGGCTAAAGGAGCTTTTCTAAGCTCTAGCTCGTTCTTGGCCGGGCCACCCTTCGACATAGCCTGCACGTAGGACCGAATTTTGTCAAGAATCACCGGCTTTCCCTTGGCAATAAAGGCTTCCTTGATCATGCGGCCGATCGGGCCGTCGCCATCGCCATCACGAATAACGATTTTGAGCTCGGGGTCCTCACCAGCGTTCTCATCAGCGAGGTAAGGGACCTCGACGGATCCCGTAATGCGTAAAAGCTGCGCGGCGCCACCTTCTCTGCTATCGGAGTCACTTCGGGTCTCTGCCTCGAAAGAGAGAGAGATGGAGAGCTCATAGCCGGGGATGGCCTTTCCCTTCCTGACATTAACATAGGCCTCACCTTCGAGTTTGTCGAGAGTTTTGGTGCGAATGAAAATGCCACCATCGCCTTCAAGGATGGTGAGGTCGGAGAGGACAGATGAGAGAAATGTGCGAGACCACTCGAGGCAATCGCGTTCCACCCAGTGCCAGTTATGGACATTCCTGCCGTCCGATCGTTCGGTCACGATCCATCTCTTGTCGCCCTGGCCATACTTCGCCATGGCCACTAGGGTCTCGAGATGTAGTGAGAGATGACGGCGAGATGTTGGAGTAAATGAAGAACGAAGGAGATGGACTATGCGGATGGATCCGCGGGCAAGATCCCATGATAAAAATGCGTGGACTTTCTGGACTCTTTGAACTGGAAATTTCTGACAAAGAATGGAGGTTCTGTACATGACATGAAGATATTAGAAAATTGTGGGGAAAATGTTTAACAATCTTATTAATTAAAATAAAAAACTCTTTCTAATCATTTTAATTCACTCTTCAAATTATATTTCTGAATAACATTATTATAAGTATTTGAATTAAAACTTTTTAAAATTAAATTTAGAGCCATTATAATTTCAATTTCTCAAAACTTTTAGTCATAATGTTTCAATAAGATAAATCTATCAACATGAAAAGTATGGGTGTCATGCAAAGTAAGTTTTCAGATTGGGTTTGAGTCCAATCCTAAATTGATTTGCCTTCAATTGCTTTGACACAAACTTGACCGAATTAGACAAGCAGGTCAAAAATTCAGACCTGATCCAACCCACCCTAACCCAAATTGACCCAACCCAACCCATTAACTTGCGAATGTGCGCGAGGTGCGAGCGCAAGTGCGAGCGGCGTATGCGAGACTATGAGCACTAACGCGATCGAGTTGCGGGGGCTTTCGCGGTGTGGTGCAGGATGGGGACCAGGGTCAATTTTTTGGGTTGCTTTCAAGTTTTCGAGCTAACCTGAACCCGACCCAAAATTAGAAACAGTTTAAAACATGAAACCCATGGGTCGATCCAAACCTAAAAATTTTAGGTTAGGTTTAGGCCGAGTTTTTTGGTCGTGTCAAATATTGACAAATATTGACATCCCTTGCAAAACGTGATATGATTCAACTCCAAAAGAGTTAAATCAAGCACATGAGACGTAATTGAAAATTTCAAGATATTAATTAATGGAGAAATAATCTCCAAATCTTACATGCATATAGTCAAATTGAACATCTCAACGAACTTAGCTTATGAGTTATTTATCGAGTTAAGCTTGAATCAGCTCATAAATCAGCTTGACTCAATTACACCCTTAATCATTATATTAGAAAATAGTTTGATCTTGAAATTACATACATGTTTGCATAGAAGGTAGAACTTGGTGGCTCTCCTAAATTAGAACTTTGGTGACTATTCCATGAAATAAGTTTGTATTATTCCTTTTATAATGGATGGAGAATGTGATTTTATTTATATAATTGTATGTTCTTTTTCATGATTTTTTTATTTATATCCTCTATCCCCACCACTCAATTTTCATATGCTTAAACTTAGGCTTCGTTTGGGATGGCTTTCTTATTGCTTCTTAAAGCAGCTCTCTTTAAGAAGCATTAAGAAAGTTATCCCAAATGAAGCCTTAGCTTTCATATATTATGGCTAAGATCTACATGTAACTTAGTGATGGCTATGTGAGGCCTCTTGATGGGATTGATGGCTAAAAATCTTATGGATATGTACTTTAATGTATGAGGATATGATATGAGTTTTCAATAGGAATGTAAATTCATTAAAGTTAGGGAAGATGGAATATTATGACTAGCTCAAATTGGGCTAGTTAGGACTAATATTGAATATATCTTTAAGGAATGAGTTTGAAGTTTTTAAAGAATACCTAAAATTAGGTTAGTTAAGGATGTGAATATATGATTTGAAATAGTTATAGAAGTTTAATGGAGTTTAAGACTTTATTCAGGTGTGCGGAACATGACTAGGTTTTGTCTAGAGACTACAAGAGTAGTTTGGAGTGGTTTTGTGGATTTAATGGTGGATGGCTTGCCTTTAGAGGTTATTAGGTTGTGGAAGAAGATGTGAGGAAAGCTTAGAGTAGAGGTTAAGCAGAATAACAAATAAAATTAAAGATCATAAAGATAAATATCAATCTCATTAAAGTGATAAAACTTAGACCACCAAGTACCTGACAAAAAGAAAGAGTTTTGCCAAAGTAACATGAAAAATAAAAAATAGAATAATTTCATTATATAATAGCCAATATATATAAGTATTATGTGATTGTTGAACTACCCTCATTTTAAATAAAAAGAAGGAAAAGAGAAAGGTGGGGGTTGGTTATTAATGGAAGGAGTTCCAATATATATAGGGGGTTATTATTC
The DNA here is from genome assembly GCF_001605985.2 of Dendrobium catenatum. Taxonomy (NCBI): domain Eukaryota; kingdom Viridiplantae; phylum Streptophyta; class Magnoliopsida; order Asparagales; family Orchidaceae; genus Dendrobium; species Dendrobium catenatum. The sequence continues at coordinate 108,160 of NW_021319360.1, read as the reverse complement.
CAATGCAATTCCTTCCTTAAATGGCTAGAATATGTATCCCTATGGGCAAAAAATGTCTTGAGTTTAATTTTTCTCTAAGAAATTTAAATTCTTGAGCTTCTTCAATCTTAGTTAAGTTCTTGGCTTGTTCCATAGAAGTCGACTTGTTTTCGCGCGTGCGCGCGCGCGAGAGAGAGAGAGAGAGAGAGAGAGAGAGAGAGAGAGAGAGAGAGAGAGAGAGAGAGAGAGAGAGAGAGAGAGAGAGAGAGGGAGAGGAGAATATAAATTTTTAATCAAAGTGGCCTTATTGTCCCCCATGAGCCTTAACTCATATCACATGTTTTGATAACTACTAATATAATTTGGTTTAATCATTAATGTAATTGTTCTAAACTAATACATTAGTTGTAAGAATTAGAACTAATAAGTGCAAGTGTACAAAAAGACAAAATTCACATAACATGGAACCAAGATGACTCAAGCAAGGGTTTTATCAAACCCTACCCCGAGGAAAAAAATAAAGTAATTAATATCAAAGTATCAAGTTTAGTTAAGGGTGATCCAAACTTAAACGCATAGGAGTCGAGCCATAAATTATACCTATTTTATCTTTTTATAGTGCCGTTTCATGCAAAAAAAAAATTGTGAACCTACTAGCTCGCACACTCTAAAGTTAGTGAAGAAAATAATTCTAAAATCTTATCTTAAAATAATAAAAATATATAGGCCAATATATATTAAATCATATTGTTCAATCATAATCATATTGTATGATCAGTGTTAATTTCAAATAAATAACTATCATAAGATTAATTTTTAATTAGATTAATTTAAATTTTAAAGTAATCATATTATACGATGCATATCATATTGTATGATTTTTTTTTAATTAATTTAAGTAAGCAATGAAAACTAAGTGGTTAATACATGCAAATTTGGCATAGCTAACTACAGAGTATGATGCCAACAATCTTGGATAATTAAACCAATTTTACTTTTCATGATATTTTGGTATTTAACTTAATCATATTTATAATTATAGGATCATAATATTTGATTTGTTTGCATTTTCTGGTTAAGCCTGCCTTAGGATTTTACTTATGAGCACTATTTATGTATACCTCTCTAAAAATTCTAAAATTTATTGGAGACTAAAAATTTTGAGGAGAACAGTGGTTTGAAAGAGAGCACTTCATGCTTTTGATTTGGAAACACTAAGTGATAAATCTTTTAAGACCCTATGTGTAATAACGCATATTTTAACCCATTTAAATAATTTTTTTAATGAGTCATTATAAATCCAAATGACAAATCATCTTTGCCATAACATAGATATTGTAGTAATTTAATTATATTAATTTTTTCATAGTTTTTTTTTAGCACTGGTGCTAATAGTTAAAAAATTGACAGTTGTCGGTACAAGCGAGAGTTTTGGGACTATCAAGTGTACTTTTTGAAAATCAATTTCACCAAAAAATTTTTAAATAAATTATGTTATTTTATTGATATTTCTCTATAATTTTTGGAGTCTCAAAGAATTTATATTAATTTTATATTGAAAACTGAATAATCTTCCAAATTAGATTATGGGGCATTATAATTGGTATCAAAGCATAGTTATTTGAAGAATTGAATTATTATTAGAGTTATAAAAAATTAATTATAAGTTGGGTAGATTGGGTAAACTAAGTTGCATTATTTTGCATCCATAATTGATTGCATGGGTGAATTGTTCAGTTGTTCACCAACTAAAATGGATATACTAGAGTAAGATACACTAAATGAGCTACACAGTGTGGCTCCAATACAATCAGACATTATTATGGAGCTGTTTAATGTGATAACGTAACTAATGGTTGATACTCAGAGCAAACCATCAGGGACTAAGGAAGAAAAGGGGAAAAACATTTGCATGTATTTGATAAGCTAAAGCCCCCACTGTTCAAAGGAGCTGTAGGACTGGGTTCCCAGGTTGCAGAAGATTGGTTTCTGAGGATAAAAAAGATCATCGACAATATGTAGTGTCCAAAGAATAGGAAGGTACCATTGGTTATGTTTCTCTTTGAAGGAGAGGTTGAGAGATAGTTAATTGGATAACATAAAGAGAAATTCCATGAAAAGATTAATATTGAGATTATGTGAGATGAATTCACTACAATGTTCAGGATGTAGTTCATACCTCCATCAGCCTGATGACAAATGTAGGAAAGTTTCATTAAATTGGATCAGGGATGAAAGACTGTGATACAGTATGAAGCTGAGTTTATTGCACTTGTTAAATATGCTCCCCATTTGATTCCTACTGTTGAAGAAAAGTGCTATAAATTTTTTGCAATGATTGAATAGGGATTTGATATATCCATTAGTTCCTCTACGAATTCTTTTTTTTTTTTTTTTAATGAGTTGATGGAGCAAGCTAGATTGATTTAGCAGTACTGACATCTAGGCTTGATTAGATATCCATAAATGATGTTAACAAGAGAAGGACCATGGATGAATCAAGCAGAGATAGAGAAAGTGTTAGTGATAAGACAAGCATATATAGTTATTTGAGGGAATATGGATCGATAGCATTTGTAAGCAGTTATAACTATAGTGAATGTGTTCATTGTAGAGGATGACACACATGATAGTGTTACTTATTTACATGATAATATTTTTTATTCTAACAACATGGATGAGAAGCAGTAGATTGTCCAAAGAGAGGAACTAAAACATATTATGGACCAGAATAGACCAAAAAAATTGAAGGACAGAGAACTGTATAATCATGATCATATAGTAAAAGATAAACCAACAAAGCAAATGATAAAATCGTTAGTGGTGGTTAGAGGGAGTTTGTTGCACATGGATTAACAACACTGACAACACACACTGATAACACCTACTCTAATAATGCCATGAGTGTACAACTTGTAGTATTTGGAGGACCAATAAAAACCTGAGAGTTCTGTTGGTAATAAGTTTATTTTAAATGATTTGCATGACATAACATATCATAAATAATTAAATGACATATGATAGAATGAAATGCATTACTGTATGATTTCTTAAGAAGTTTTGATTTGAGTTTTAATAGTGCAAATTTGGTTTATATTGATTTTGTGCCCAAATCATTTAGGGAAAATGTCAAAGATGATATTTTTTTTAAGATTGGTATATTATAATAGCTTATATTTTAATCCAGTCAAATAATTTTTTTTGGAGTTATTATAAGCCCAAATTATAAACCATCTTCACCATAAAATAGATATTGTAGTGATTTAATTACATTAATTTTTTTCATAATTATTTAACACTTGTGCAAACCCTTAAAGAAATTGATAGTTGATGATAAAAGTGGAGATTTTGGGACCGTCAGGTGTTCATTTTATAAACAGATTTTATCAAAAAAAAGAGAGGCTATTTTATTGATATTTTTTATAATTTTTTATGTCAAAAAGATTTATATGAATTTTATCTTAAAATTTGAATAATTCTTCCAAATTAGATTATGGAGCATCACATTATGCACCCATTTTATTTTCATTTTTCTTCTACCTCAATCCTCCAATATTTTGTTATTATTTGTGGAGAGCTATTGCTTCATTCATAACTAAACAAAAGTCAATAGGAATTGCTTTAAGGGTAGGACCCCTAACCTATTATATATATTTTATTTTTAGTGTTTTGCATAGAATAATGGAAAAATAAGCCCATGCAAGTTTGAAGCCAAATCATATGAGACTGTATTTCTAGGATATTCAAAAAGTTGTATAAGGTTTTTAATGAAAGATCTCTAATAGTTAAGGAATCTACACATTCCACTTTTGATGAATCTAATATTTATAGTTGGCTTGAAGTAGTAGAACTAGAGGATGATGTGTTATCCAACCTTAAAAAATTAGATCTATTAAAGAGGAAATATAAGCATGACATAGATAATGGTAGTTTTCATAGTCATTCCAAATAATTGAAGATCCTTATGATGGTGTCATAACTAAAAATGCACTTTGTAATCACACTATGTCCCTTATAATAGTAGAGTTCAATATGCTTTGGTAGATAAATTTTAAATTGTGCAAAAAGAAATGAATTAATTTTTTTGTAATGATATGCAAAAATTAATGCCCGTACAATCTAATCAAAGAGTAATTAGAACTAAATGGGCTTTTAAAAATATATTAAATGATTCTAAATCAATTGCTAGAAATAAGACAAGATTAATTGTAAAAGAGTTCAATCATATAGAAGGAATTAAATTTGAGAACAACTTTGCACCTATAATTTCCCCTCCAATAGGAACAATTATTAGATCCTGACATCGGACGTAGCTTTACATCCGGAGACCAATAACATGTCGCCACGTGCTCTTACTCTTTACCGCGCGGCCCGACGAAACGACCCGGATCGGAACACGGTATTGTTATGTTCGCGTATTGCTAGGTATTGCTTGACAATAATGAGAAATACTTCTCTGTCAAGACTAATACCAGGTAATACCTAGCAAAATCGGGGTATTGCTCGGTATTTCTAGGTATTTGTCTTCATAGAATGATAATTCTCGTTATTGCCGAGGAATATCGAGCAATACCTAGCAATATCTGCGCAAATCAGCCAATACATAGCAATCCCGGGTCCGGTCCGGGTCGAGTCGTCGGGCCACACGGTAAAGAGTAAGAGTACGTGACACCATTTTACTGAACATAGAGCTACGTCAGGACACCGGATCAAATAAAAATTCCTCCAATAGAGCAAAAAAAAGTGGAAGAGGAGCCCGAGGGATTAGGAGGAGCTAGGGCATCCTCGAGCGCAAGGAAGACGGTTTTATCCATGAACGGCATCCTTGATGCTTCCTTTATAATATGAAAAAAATAAAATAATAAAATAAAACCGACAGCCGTACGCCATCAGCGAACCCACTAATAACTAATGAAAAAGAAATCCATTTTCACCACGCGATGGCTGCTCCACTCTGAATCCTCAGTCCAACCTACGCAGAGCCGCGAAGGACGGAAGGAGGCTTCCGCTCGCTTCTTCTCAATGTCCTCCTCAGCCCCCTCCCCTCATCCCCCCTGCTCCACCTCCGCCTCCTCCCGCCTCCACCCCCTCACCTTCTGGTGCCACGAATGCGATATGAGCGTTTCCCTCCTCCCCTCCCCTTCCCCTCTCCCTTGTCCTCATTGTCGCCGCTTCGACTCCCTCCTCCCTCTCGACTCCATCTCTCCTTTCTCTCTCTCTCCCTTCTTTCCCTCCCAACACTCTCCGGATCTCCCGTCCCCAAACCCTACCCCCGATTCCGCCCCCGATGACTCCATCGCCGCCATCCCCAGCGTAGAGATCGCCGAAACGGCCGCCGTTTGCGCCATCTGCAAGGACGACCTCCCTCGAGGATCCTTAGCTCGTCGCCTCCCTTGTTCCCATCACTACCACTCCGACTGCATCGTGCCCTGGCTTTCGCTCCGTAATTCTTGCCCTCTTTGCCGCTCCGCGATTCCATGCTCCCGCCGCCCCCGCGCACAGCGGTTCCGCATCCGCGTGTTGGAACCCGATGATGTCGATGTAGATGCCTCGTTCCGCCAGATCGAGGTCTCGCCAACGCAGATGGGTCTAGAGGAGACGGGATCGATGGACCCGGCGAATAGCGGGGAGACGGTTACTTCAGAATGGCCCGTGGGCAGGGGGTGGGCTTTTGAACAGGAAGATGAGTTAACTGATGTGATAATGTCGGATGTTTGGGATGATTTGTTCGCTTGAATTGGAGGTATGGCTCTTGATGTGGTATGATTAGATTGAAATTTTTGTTGTGATCAGTATGTTTGTTTATAGGTTAGTGTTAACATACAGGTAAACTGGAAATTTGTTTTAATGGTATTTAGGATTTGTTAGAGCAAAGACTGCTTTGTTTGCTAAGTGTTGGCTTTGTTTCCCTCTGTAATCCACAACTGTTGGATGGAGAAAATGTTGTCACATGTTCCCGGCAAGAGTTCTGTTTTCCATATGAGTGATTCGCAAAAAACTTTTATCCATTCATATTTTTAATTTTATCGATGGTTATTGTATTAGTGTCCATCTAGTTTTACTGTGCCAGCTTTCATTTTGAAGAGGAGCATGCATTATTAAGTTGTATGTATGGCCTGCAAAGTTATAATTAATATGAGTGTACCCTCATGTACTTAATTTTTTATTCTTTTATTGTTTTTTGCTTATGATTTTGGATACTTTTCTGATGATAAGCACTGCATAAAAATTAGTTTCCATTTTTAGTTCCTAAATTTATCTTTTATATTGTTTACTCGTTGGCTTATTTAGAGTTGAGGAATGTGGTTAGTTTCCCAAAAATCTGTTATGGCACTTCTCAATCTCTATTAATTATATTCACTGATTGGAACTTAATTGAATGGAATTTGCAGGAGATGGAATCATAATGGGAGAAGCTATACTTGAATTTATAGTAATAGATATAATTTTCTAATAATGAATACAAATTTTAAGAATTGAAAAGAGCACTTAATTATTCAAAAATGGAGTCATCCAATCACAAATATATTTCTTTTTACCTATAAGAAAAAGCAAATTATTTCTTCTAGAGATTATAAGAGGATTTCTAGAAGAAATTTGACTATTAAACATAAAGTAGAAGTTATGAATATTTATCGTAAAAGTATTAAAAAAAAAAGATAAAAAATCTCCCCAGGCATAAGATGGTAATGCTTGAAAGATGATGAGTTATTAATTTTTCAAGATAGGTTGCTATGAGCAGCTTTAGAATTCTTTAGTTAAGCCAAACTTAATATTTGATAAAATTGCTGGCTCCATTAAGATGTTTTTCACAAAAGTTTTGTTATATTCTAAAATTAGATCTCACATTGGTAGAAATACTTGATAGTAGATAATTATTAAGGGAAAGAAATATGCTTTTAAAACAATGGCATAATATATTAATATTGAGAAATAATAAATATAGGAAAGGTAACAGGTCTTGTTAGGAGTTTGAAGATTAAAGTAAAGGGCCTAAAGGCTATAGCTTTTGATCTATAGAATAATCTATGCTCTAATGGGAAATGGGGTTAAATAAAAGAACTAAGATAAGAGTAAGATATTTAAAACCTTTGATCAAGTTAGATATAGTTGAAGTAAAGATAATACTAATATGTTAGTTAAAAATAAAGACTTTAAATTTAGATGCAAATGTTATTTTGTGAAATTATTAAATGATATGATTAAGGAAGAAATCATTTTTGGAAGAATATAATGAACATGATAATGCAACAAATATTTTTAATAAATATTATAATTTTTTGGTTGAGAAATCTGATGAAATAACTGGAAAATTCGAATGATTTAGAAAATGTTTGGAAGACAAAATGACTATGACTAGTGGAGCAAAGATTGAATATATTTATGTAATTTTAGCCAAAAAGTTATTGACAGTTATTAATCAATATTGTTAATAAGGTGATACTTTTTAGTGAGATAAATTTAATTAGGTTAGATCTAATATATAGGATAATGAGGATACAGATTCTAGAGTTAAATACGTGTGGTTAAAATGAAAACAAATTTCAGGAGCATTATTTGATTAGAAAAATATAACGGAGACTTAAAGATTATTAATAAAATCATAGTTATGAGAGTTATGTTGTATGGTCTAAATGTTAGATTATAGAAAAATTAGTAATAGCCAAGTTGGGATTGTTAGAATTGAGGATGTTAAAATGGTTCTAACAAAAATAAGAAATATAGATTGAAGAATAATTATATTAAAGGGGTGATATTAGAGCAATCTATTTAAGTAAAATAGTATAGAATAAACTCGACATATTTGAGCATGCTAAGAAGGATAGGAAAAATGCACCATATAGACGTTTTTGCAAAATTAGTGTGAAATAGGAAGCAAGGGTGTAAACCAAAGGTAATATGGATTGAATTAATGTTAAAAAAATTGCATGGAATAGTTTTGAACCTCATGCAACCTTTAGTAGAAACCACTGAAGAATGAGGAATTATGAAGCCAACCCCTAGTTAGGATAAGACTAAGGCTTCGTTTGGGATGACTTTCTTCCTGCTTTTTAAAGCAGCTTTTTAGTAAAAAAAAATTAATTTTTGTACTAAAAAGTTGTTTTAAGAAGCAGTAAGAAAGCCGTCACAAATGAAGCCTAAAGTTGATGAAAGAGCCCGGTTGTGCTTACATGTCTTGAGTTTTTCGTGAGAGTTTCTACGATATGACTTAAGATGATGATGATTGTCTTACTGATTCTGCTAGAAGCTTACTTATAAATATCAATATTCTTATTATTCCACCTCCAAAATAATTTGTTTTTCGTGAGGCAAAAAGCCACTCTAGAATTGCACGGGGAGATGCAAGACTTGAAACACATTTATGAAGAATCAATAAAGCATTACCACTGATATGATTTAAATAGTCTCCTTTGATCATAGTGATTTGTCGTGTGCCCATGTTGGTTTTCATCAGTCTTTGGTTATTTTTTCCGTAATCATGAATAGAGCAAGATTGGATAGATACACACCAACTGAGAAATTATTTTGTGCAGAGTCCGGACATGAAGAACCATCCAGATTGTTACGTATTTACTAAGTATTTTCTGTATATTTGTAAATACTCATCAAATACTCAATACATACAAAACAAATCAGCAAATGCTTAGTAAATACTCAGCAATACTCATAACTGAGTATTTGCTGCGTATTTGTTTGCCGAGTATTTATAAATACATAACAAATCCGAACTCTTCTCTCCATCCGAACTCCGTACAGAAAAATTTCTCCACCCAGCTTTGTCATTCACTTATATTTATATGATTCTTTTCTGAACTCCTGAGGAGAACCGCTCTTGCTTATTAACTTATTTATGATATGTGCGCATAAAACCTAGATACCAAGTAATCTGTTTATTTATCATGGTTCTTATTCAGATATTTTCTTTGTGCAATTTGCATCTTCTTCCTTTTCTGCCTAGTGATTGATGCATAGCAAATGTTGCCTTGCAGAGGACAATGAAACAATGAAGACTTGCTCCCTTGATTCATTTGGATTTTGGTCTGCTGCTACATTGCTATACCGCCTAAGTTTGTGCATTATTGTTTTATCTACTGCACAAGCCAATTGCCATTCAAAATAACACTGCTACTTCCCTCCCTATTTAAAATTATAAGCCTCTCTCAAGTTGAATAAAGCTTAAATTTACCTGATCTCGTTCATTTCTTAAGAGTCTGTCAATAAGAATACATTGTCTTGCTGATTCTGTTCAGAACTCTTACTTCTCAAATATTTTATGCTGTCATTTTTCTACTAACAAAATGATATGCTTTGCATGAGATAGAATGCCACTGGAGACAATAAAATACATTTATGAAGAGGTAATGAAGCAGCACCAATTAGTTGGTTTTATATATAAAAGGAGAGCAATGTATGATGATACCAAATATATTAAATGGCTATGATCTCTATTAATTTTGCTTTAGTTGTGTATAGAGGGAGGACAGTTATAGCCTACACGTGTAAAATTTATTTTTTAATTATTTAAATGATATTGAATAAAATAATATTTTATACTATAAATATAATATATTATGTATGTTGTATATTTTGACTTCATTTGAGATAGCTTTATTACTATGTTATTTTTTTGGGTTACAATCATAGATTTGTTTGTCCTTTATTTTTTCACACTATTTTCGATAGATATTTATACTTGAAAATTATATATATTAACTTTCAAAATAGTTGCTTTATCTACAACATGTTTATAACCAATTTTATAAAAATTACATCCATTCCAAATGGACTCTTAAGCTTCGTTTGGGATAGCTTTCTTATTGCTATTTTCTAGTACAAAAATTAAAATTTTTTGTACTAAAAAACTTCTTTAAGAATCAGTAAGAAAGCCATCACTTGGGCTTTGTTTGGAATGATTTTTTTATTGCTTTTTAAAACAGATTTTTAGTATAAAATTTTTGTATTAAAAAGTTATTTTAAGTAGTAAAAAAGCCGTCATAAATGAGAACAATTATTAGGTCAGGTGACCTGACGTAGCTCTATGTTCGGACGTCAATAACATGTTGCCACGTGGTCTTACTCAATACCGCGCAGCCCGACGACTTAACCCGGGATTACTATGTTCATGTATTGCTCGGTATTGTTAGGTATTAATCGGTATTGCTAGGTATTGCTTGACAATAATGAAAAATATCGCTCTATGAAGACCAATACCGAGCAATACCTTGATATTACTCGGTATTGCTTGGTATTGGTCTTCACAGAATGATATTTCTCGTTATTGCAGAGCAAAATCAATCAATATCGAGCAAATACAGAGCAATACCAAGCAACACGCGAACATTGCAATCCCGTCTCTATTTCGGGTCGGGGTTGTCGGGCCGCGCGGTAAATAGTGAGAACACGTGGTACTATTTTACTTGCGTTCGAACTAGAGCTACGTCAGGTGACCGGACCAAATAAAAGTTCCCTAAATGAAGCCTTAGTCTAAAAAGATCGTTTACGGACCACTTTAGTTGGGTTTTTTTTTTTTTTAGAATAAAATTATATTATAAAAAATTATTAATTTAAAATAGATTAGAACAGAAAATATAGATAAATAGGGTACAATATCAACGGTGAATGAGAGGACATTGTAATGTAGGAAGGTTTCTTACAAAAATTCAAACTCAAATATACTATTTGAATTTTAGCTCATTGATGTTTATAATTAGCTTCAGTTAAAACGTCTCAAATATATGGTTGTTGCTGAATTAGTACGAGCGAGGGTAATGTGGTTGCTTCAGATAAGGACTAATAATATTTACAAGAAAATAGGGTAAACGATTTCCTTCATCATTTGTTAGTTCTTTAGGGATCAAAAAGTCCCCGTGTGGGGTTGCTTTGCTTCACCCGCAAATCTTTTTTGGTTAGGGAGAGAATGAAATAAAGTGAAATTTTAAAAATAGCGATAGTTACAGTGATTTTGGTGTTATTATATATCAGTCATTTTAATTGATGTAATAATGATTTTAAATAATGACTTTTTTTGTAGTGATTATTATGAGGCGATTTGAATATCATCTATAATAATTTTACCCCAAAAAAATATCATCTTTAATAATGATAAAGCCAGCAAGTATACAGTTCAAAATTAAACTTTATTTTCTTTTTTTTTTCTCTCTTTTCATGCCTTGAGAAGGGACTTATTAAGTTTTGTTTGGGATAATTTTCTTATTGTTTTATGATATGAAGTAGTTTTTTGCCCATCATTGTTAGCTTGGTTGATGGGCGAATACGGTTGGGAACCCTCCAACCCGTGCTCGATTTCTCTCGAGCGGAAACGCCTCTTAAGTGGACATAATCAAGTGCGGGCCAGAAGGTTTTGGAGTGCGTTCCTATTCTAGGTCAGCCAAGGATTAGTCACGCAGTCAAGCGCCTTTTTGGTGGTGGCAGCAGGTGGATGGATATCCTGTTAAAAAAAAGTAATTTCTTAGTACAAAATTTTTTTGAATTTGAAAATTTTTACTAAAAAGCTGCTTCATAAAGTAATAAAAAATTATCCCAAATGAAACATAAGTACTATTATGTTACAAGTAATTAACTTTCTCTTGAGTCTATGCATTGTATGCACAAGTCATAACTCATAATATCAACAATATCATCAAAACTTTATGTAAGTCATAATATGGAATCACTTACAATTTTTTGCCTTCTTATTTTTCCGGTTGTCTAATTTCTCTGGCTTCTTGTACAATCTACATATTATTTGAATCATGAATGCTCAAATTTCTGTGTCTCAAGTGAAAGCAGATTTCTCCTATTCTCAACTACTTGCTTCTATTAAGATATGATTTGAGCTGATTGTATTCACATTATGATGAATGTTTTGCCTTGATTGCCACCAAAACCTTCAAATGTGTCTATGTTATGTTACTAATTTTCTTTATGCTGACTATAAGCCATCATCAACTTTTGGAGAAATTATTTTGTGCTGAGATCGGATGTAGAACGCAATTTAGAAATAAGCTAGAATACGTCACATCAGTGGTACCGAGCCACGGTACCGAGCAGTACCGAGATGCGGTACCGAGCGTAGGGGTGATATGGCGCATTCTGATTGGTCTCCGAAAGACGTCCGGCATTCACACAGAACAATTAATCCAACTCTTTTGACACTCAGGGAAGAGCTTTTTGTGCCAGGTGAATGATGCATGATAAGCATGGCAGTGAGAGTCTTTTCGTCTGGGCTTATAAGAATGCCCATTTAATTTTGACATATTTTAAATATTTTAAAAATGTCTTATGGACATGTAATTTCATTTCTTAATGAATGTATTTAGAAAAATATTGCAAATACAAAGTCTATATAAAAAGTTTAGATCTAATGTTTAAGAACTTATTTCAACGTCCAGCATAGTGAGTAGTTTGGTGGTTCAGGTGATAGTGTGTTATCAAATAGAGCCCCTTTTGTTAGACTTAAGCTTCTCCCTTACATTTATGGAGATCACTGGATTTTATTTGGGATAGCTTTTTTACTGCTTTTCAAATCAGTTTTTTTTTTTTTTTTAATTAAGTACTAAAAGCTAATTTAGGCTTCATTTGGGGCAGTTTTTTTAATGCTTTATAAACCAATTTCCTAGTACAAAAATTTCTAGTTAAAAAAAATGTATACTAAAAAGCTGTTTTAAAAAACATTAAGAAAGCCGTCCTAAACGAAGCCTTAGAAAATAATAAAAAAGTTGTCTATAATAAAAAAGTTGTCTCAAACAAAACCTCAATTACATAAACAAACCCTCATAAAAGCTCATATGCAGCTTTCTTAATGTTTTGTAAAACAACATTATTAAGGCTTCGTTTTGAACGGCTTTCTTACTGCTTCTTAAAACAAATTTTTAGTATTAAATTTTAATTTTTGAACTAAAAAGTTACTTTAAGAAATAATAAAAAAGCCATCCCAAATCATCTCAAACGAAGCCTAAATCTTACTACAAACAAGGTTCAGTCCCGTTTCCACTCAAGCTGAGACTAATAATCGGTAAGATTTACAATATTTATTTCTGTGATTTGTCAGCAAAACAAACTCCATTGGAATTTCCTAAGTAACAATCGTGTAACGTGTTATCATCATAACTTCAGTAACAAGCAGTACTAACTGTTTAGCACGCGGTTTCTGCTCTATTATTGCATCATAATTATTAAAAAAAATTAAAATATCCGAACATAATTTATATAAGAATATTAAAAATTAAATTTTAAAATAATCTCCAAATTATCCATATATGATAATTTTAGTTCCATTTTTAGTTCCATAGTATAACATCGCTCCAATTTAACATATCAGGCCGTACAAATTGATCTAGAGTAATCCTTTTGGAATTAAATTTGGATCAATATTATAAAGTCTAGGGACTAATTTGTAATCAATTTTATATCACAATTAACATATAATAGGCAATCTTTTATAAATTTTGTATAGTAGAGGGATTAAATTGGACCAACACAAGACTTTGAGACTAAATTGTCCATACACGAATAATCTGGAGACTATTTTAATTTTTTTCTAAAAAATAAAATATAGCTAACTTTTTCTTAATTTGTTCTGAGGAAAAATTAAATCAGAATTTTTTGAGCAATTTTTTCCTTCTACCTTTCATATGGTTTGAATTCATCCAGCAAGCAAACGCAAAGAATGCTTAGCACATTTCATCCCTATCTAATAAAGAAAATCATCAAAAAGAGAAAGAAGCAAAGTTAGAAGATACAGTTATGCAGCCATATATCAGAAAAATGTCTTATAAAGCTTGCCAAGCCTTATCCTCCACTTCACGTAAGCAAACTGAAACTATTTTATACGTGCAAGTCACAACTATTATATGAAGATTATAAGAAGGCATATGCCACTTACGACATCATTAATTCTTCAATCTGAATTCTCATAACTAAACAAGAAGCCATGGACTGTTTCTTGTTCTCTTTGGAGTTGAGTGAAAATGATCTGTGGAAGGTGGGAATGTTTCTGCTGGTTCAAGCTCTGGTGTATATCGTCCTCTCCAAATCATCAAATATCTTCTCCTCTTCCAGGATGAGATCTCTGAGCTTTCAGACCGTTAGATCGCCGAGCCTTCAGCGGATGCTGGAGATGTTCTCGGACCCCCCTCTTGCTGCAGAACTTGGATCTCTGCGGCCAGCAGAACCACCCAGAAACTAATTTGGTTGTTGCTTTGATTCTTGATAATTATTGATGCTGTCAATATTATTGTTGAAAACTTCTGTCTTTGATGTAGATAATTCAATCTTTTTTTTCTACTTTGGGATTTCTTGTATTGGTCTATATTGGAAGAATTTTATTAGTTTGAATTCTACAGTCTTATTGTGAGAGACAAAGCTTGCATACAATTATGATATAGAAATCAATGATGGAATCAGGAATGAGCAAAAAGACCTAGAATTCCTCAAAACGTAGGTGTGTAAGCTTCTATCATATGCATGATTGTAACATAACTTAGGGTTCGTTTGGGATGGCTTTCTTACTGCCTTCTAAAATTATTTTCTTGTACGAAAATTTTGAATTCAAAAAATTTTTATAGTAAAAAACTCTTTTAAAAAGTAGTAAGATAGACGAAACGTTAATGTTAGTAATATTTGTTGATGAAAATAGTATTCTTTGAAAGATTTTATGTGAAGTGATTGAGAAAATTTAATTAGAAGGGTATCTAAACTCATTAAAACATAAATATTGGATTTTGGCCTTTTAAACTAGTGATCATGTTCATATTTATATTTATATACATTTTATTTTATTTTTACTTATTGTAAAAATAAATAAATAATATGAGATCTATACATAACAAATTCCATAATAATTAATGAGATGTCTCAAAAGTGTAATAATAATTAGTCTTTAGTTTGATAATAATTTTAATAAGCTTAAAATAACATAACACTTAATGTACAATTAATATTAATATTATTGCATTATGAAATATTCGCAGTAACAAAGAGATAAATAGCTTAGTGTTATGTACATACGATAAAGAAAGAGGGATGAAATAGTCATAAGAGACACTATAATTTTTATTTGAAAAAACCTAAAAAGGGAGAAAAACCATGGGATCTTGCCTAGTTGAAATGAATTAACTGTTGTTTGTTGTTGATTACAAATGAGGCACTTCATTGGGGGAATGTGTTGGTTCAATGTACAAAATATAGAGCACATTACATAGTTGAGGTTGAAAGAATCCAATGATATGAGACACAACATGAAAGTCAGGTATTTGCGGTAGAAAAATCCGAAGCAAAGCAGCCTAAATCCGTTGCAAATTTCATGTTACCACGAATTTGCTTATGACAGTAAAACTCGCACATAAAAGTTTTTGCGCAGACTAAATATGTCGCAAATATTTTGCAACGGAATTACGATGGATTCAGATTGAGAAAAACGACGGTTTCATTTTTGCAAAACACCGCAAATTCTGCCATAGATTTCGACGGATTCGCGATGGATTGGAAGCTAAAAATCCATTACAAATGGCGGTGAAAATTCCGTCATAAATTGCGGCGGATATTCCGCCACTAGTTGCAACAAATATTTCAGTCACAAAATACAATAGTCACTCATCTTTTCTGCATTTGAAACAAAATTTCAGCCATAAATCCATTGTAAACATGTAGCAAAAAATAAAGAAAATAAAAAACATCTCATACAACCAGTTATTAAGATTTTCAATAATAAAAATCCAAGTAGTTTAAGAGAATTTCAACAAGTAATGTTGAAATAAACATATGAATTAAATAAACAATCACATTCCTCAGAATTCTACAATTACAACAATGTTAAGTATCAATGTTTATTATACATCAAAGACTCCTAAACAGACAATCTTAGCAGAATCAATATCCTCACTGTCATATATGCTCGACCAATGTAGGCGCAAGTTGATTTCCGCCAAACAGTTCTCTTGATCTCCGGAGTTCATCAAGTATCTGAGTGTTAATGTCCACTTATGATGTTTGGACATTTTCTAGCTCCGCTGTCCAATTAGCCAACTATTGGTTATATAAATTATCATGGCTGCTTGCAGAGTAGCTGGATGTAGAAGAGGATTGTCCCTCGTATATGTAGGCATGCGAGCCTAATCCATAAATTCGCCCCTTCAACATTCTGCCTAATAAAAATCTCGCTGTATATAATAAATTAAAAACAAAACTATTCTTTATTAGCTTAATAAAATATGCATAGATGTTAACAAAATTGCAACTTACTCATCTCAAACTCTCTGAACCACATGTCATGAACTTCCTTTGGATTTTTCTTCCAAAAGATATATGGAGCATCAATCCTGCTATGTATGATATCTTGTATCTTATGTATGGGTTGCTTTAACGAATAAAATCTACCTCAACTGTCATTAGTTAGTCATTAGTTCTTGACTTAATCCTAACTATCAACTAGTTGGTCATCAATTTTATCATACCATCATTATTCATAAATCTTAAATCAATTCACATGTGTCTTTGATTAATAAATTATTAAGAGATATCATCCTCTGCCCATTGGTATAATTCTATCAGTCGGTTATATAATACAACCAAGATTACATCACAAACCTTTATTTTAAGGAAATCTCGTCGGCCCTCCCTCATATACAAGGTATTAACATTTTATGAGCCAACTAGTCTTAATTATAGTGTTGACAATCATCATTCTTTTCTTACATGCAAATGTCACATTTATGTAATATTAGTCATATTATTTTTGATATACAAATTCAGTATCATGCATAAGATATAATAATCTATGAAATACAGAAAACCTGTACACTATGCATTTACTTTACAAAACATAACTATCATTTTACCCAATGAAATTCTATAATATTATAGTATAAATGCTCATACGAGCCATATTTATTATATACAAAAAGTTATACCTTAAAAGTTTAATAAATCAGATGATAATATAATTTTGACAAATTTAGGAGAAATAAAAATTATAGAAATTAAAATCATTGAAAAAAGGAGTAAGAGTATTGTTAATTATATCAATTGAAATAAAACTTGTAATAGAATCGGCAGGCAAAAAAGACCTGAAAGACTTTCTCTCTCCTCTCTTTCCCTTCTCAACTTCTTCTCCTCGGCTACTTCCCCAACAAGGAATGAAATAAGAGGGAGGGAGGGTGCTGGGATGGCAGTTATGTAGATAAATTAAAAAATAATAATTTTGGTGTCTAGTGAACGGTGCCCAAGATTCGACACTGCTACACTGCATATGACCCCCATAGTTACTGTAGAACATAGAGCTTAGTGCCGCCACACCGAATTCTTGCGCCCAACGTTGCTCCGCCTGCACCGCTATGCCCGAAAATACAACGCTGCAATGCTGCCTACTGGATTCATATTTCATGTTTCTCAAACAAATTCATTTAAAATTTTAGGTTAATACAATTTACAAATCCATCCATCCATTGTACAAAATATAGATAAGTGATTTTGAACTTTTTATTATGGCTTGAACTCATCAATCTCTATTGATAAAATTTTGACAAGCGATGACCACCTTTTATCAGTTCTCTTCTCTTCATGATGAAGAGTCGAAGTCAACACCTCACAGTCAAAGTAGTATGTCTCATCAATGACAAGAGTTGAAGTTAATGCTCAAGCTCTAAAAAATCTTATTCTTCTCACTATAAAATCAGAGGATGCTTCATACAATTTTACTCTAAGACTAGTTCTCAAAATACTTACCAATGCTCCTTGAATCATTTGAGTCACAATCTCTTTTAATTCAGCTACTTGACAAGCAATTACATACTCTTGATTTTCTTGTTAATAGATTCATCTCATTCTCTTTAATGTTATTTTATTAATTTAGTACTCCTTTTCTAATTATTTGCATTCTCCATCACCATATATTTTATGATGTTGAACTCACAAATACCCATGAATAACAACAAGCTAAATTAAGAATATATATTTGAGTTTCCGATTAATAATTTGTTGTGATAAGTTGCTCCTTTTTCAACAGTCGCAAAGTCAACTCCATGGATAATAGTTATTAGGAATGATTAATAAATTTTTTTTGGATGACTAATAAGTTTTACTCCCCAGAGTATTAAGTGAAAAATATCAAATTAACTAAGGCTTCATTTGATTTTTTGGTACCTTTATAAAAGACAGTTTTAAAAACATTGGTTTAGAAAATGGAGTTTTCTATCGAAAAAGTATATATAAAAAGCTTTCTCAAAACAACAGAAAAATGAAACAAATAGAATTATTGGGAAGTTGATTTGACAAATCAAGCGGTAAAAAAGAAATGAATTTATTGTTTTAAAACGAATAAGCACAAAAAACTTCCAATCAAATGAAGTCTAATTTTGAACTGACTTAATTTAACTTGAAATGACTATAAAATTTTCTAAACATTCGGGTGCACAACAGTCTAACGGATTGAATTCCTACCGAGCCGCGATCCGACGGTCACAATTGGCGCAATCCTCCCGAAAATTATCCATTTCTTTATATTTATTGCCAGCACGATTTGCTATCTTCTGTGACGATTTTGATTTGAGGATTTTGATCCATATTGAAATGAGTTCTTCGAAGACGATCAGGAGGCTTGCGGTTAGCTCGCCGGTGCCGGCGGACATCGACATAGCTAACTCGGTGGAGCCGCTGCTCATATCGGAAATTGCTGAGAGCCTTGGCCTCAGGCCCGAGCACTACGATCTCTACGGAAAGTACAAGGCCAAGGTGCTCCAATTGCACGAGAGTTTTTACTCTTCTATTGCTTGTTTTTCTATTCTCTATTCATTTGGGATTGATGGGCTTTCAGGTGCTTCTATCGGTTCTCGACGAGCTCAAGAAGTCAGAGGATGGTTACTATGTTGTAGTCGGGGGTATTACTCCCACGCCGCTCGGGGAGGGGAAATCAACAACGACGGTGGGGCTCTGCCAGGCTCTGGGTGCTTTTCTTGATAAAAAGGCGAGTTTTTGCATTAATTCGACTTCTTTGTACTGCCATGGAAGGATTTAGGTTTATTTGGAATGAATTTGATTTACGTGTATTTTTTTATTCTTGGTCTCGAGAGGCCGAACCAGCCTTTCAATTGAGGATGCATAATTTTTTCATATAAATGAACTAATATTAAAACAAAATTTTATATTTCATTATAACTGATAAATTGAAAATTATTATAAGCTTATTAATCTATTTTGCATTTTTTGATAATGTTGCATTATAGTTTTATTAAAAATCAAATTGAACACATCATTTTTATTATAAGACACCAGACAGTTGTTGAGTCAATCATCGCCCATCTTACTATGCTATCGATGTTTGACAATCCTTGTTGCAAAAAATGAGCTCTTCATTGTAGCATTAATAACTAGTAAAGTTAATGCTAAAGTAATAAGTCTGTACACCTGATGATATAGATCATCTTTTTTTATCTTAATAATTTGCTTTGCAAGATCATCATTACTGTTTAGAGAGTATAACTCATCACTGGTATACATATCAATAATATAAGTTGATAATTAACTTTTAAGAGTCACGAGCTCAATTATAAAAAATATTACTTGAATATAACTCTGTAGACGTATCAATTTTCTCTCATTATAAGCAAGGAATGAATCACTTGAGTTTAAACATATCATACAAAGAAGCAACTCAGTACTAGATTTAGAAAAATGATTATTTAGCTTTTGAAGTTGCATGTCAACTATAATATAAAATAGTTCAACATGATAATGATACAGATTTGTTATTTCTTCATCACTTCATATTGATCGGCGACAAGTTTTGTATGTACCATTCATATTTGGAACATCAACTTAAAAAATACTACAAAAATGTGACATTTCATCTAGTAAAACACTCAATCTATTCCCCTTTAGTATATGTAACCATTATTTAGATATTTGTATCAATTTTATCACGTTTTTAATATCTTGATATTTTCTTTATAATAATTATGATAACTTATTTATAATCCTCAAGATATCAATCATTAAATGCATTATAAAAATAAAATTAAAAAACTCCTATACATCAATTAGAATGTCTGCTTCAATCGACTGTTGATCATCTTCTCTTTCTTTAATAATCCAAAGCACCTCAATTACAGAAGCATACATTCTCATGAGATTAATTAAAGTATGAAAATGTAAACTCTTTCTAGTATCACTAGATCTTTGTAAATTAGTCTCTTAATTTAAACTTTGACTCAATTATTAGATTATTAGTTTTAAGAAGTGAAAATATTTTATCATGTTAAATAGATTTAAGAGCATCTGATCTTCTACAAGAAACTCCAATAATATTTATAATTCTAGAAGTAAACTTAAACAGATGTTTTACTTATCAATGATTATTCATTATAGCTACCAAGAATAATTAGAGTTGATGGGCGGTGGGTGAAATAATGAACATAAAATGCTTGAAGGTTATCATTAAGAATAAGCGTCTTCAAACCATTAAATTCCCCTCTCATATTTGATGCCCCATTATAACCTTGACTACGTATCCTGTGTAATCTTAATGAATGCTTTAACTGCTATTTTAAGTGTAACTGTATTAGTTGAAAAAATATATTTGATACCAATAAATCTTTCAATAACTTACCCTTTCTTATCCACATATCTCACAGCCATTGCCAACTTCTCATTTGTTGATACATCATGAGTTTCATCTACAAGAATGGTGAAATAAGAATTGCTAATGCCATTTATGATGGAAACAAATGTTTCAGCAGTTGCTGCACAATAAATTTATTCTGAACTTCCGTTGAAATCAGCTTCAATTGAACACTAGCATTTTCAAAAGTAAGGGTGTCAAAATGGGTCTGCGGGTCGGGTTTGGGTCGAACCCAGATTGACCCGGGTTTAAACAGGTTGACCCTAACCCGACCCGTTTTTGTAAACTGGTAAAAAAATTTGACCCGGACCCAACCCGTACGGGTTGCCGGGTTGAACTGACCCGCCCCACGAACACGAAATGGATGTATTCAATAACAACCGTATATTTTTATAAGGGCTATTTTAAGATATATAAAATAAAATTCACTATTTTGAAATATATTATTTTATAAAATAACTTTCTGCCAAATCCTCACACCAGAGTAGCTCCATATATCCCTCTGTCCGCCTCATATTTCACTAATGCACATTCATCTACCTTCTCTCCACCCCACCTTCCGCCAGTCCCAACCCTCCAATCCATCTCCTTCTTCCTAAATATCATAGTACAAGTCAAATCCTTGACAGATCAAAGAAGTTACCAACCCTGAGAAACAAGAGACATTTGTCCCATTCCATTGATATGTGATCTCCAACACACTGCTTCCCCAAATCTATTTCCATCCCTTTGTCAACCGCCGATCAATTCCTCCCCTCCCCATGCACTTAATCATCATGACGCGAAGAGGAGACAAGACGCGGGTCACGCGGTCCTCACGCTCTAATGCGAGTGACGCGACGACATAGAATGGCTGACGAGAAAGGTCACGCAGGACCTTTTTGAGTCAATTTAGGTTGGTTTCGGGTTTTACAAAGGAGTCAGAAATACAAACCTGAATCCGACTTGTATGATAAACGGGTTGACTCGAACCTAAAATTTTCTTGGTCGGGTTGCGGGCCGTGTCAAATTTTGACACACCTATTCAAAAGTAACTTTCTTTATTTCTTTATTATGATGAGCAATAAAATGAAATAACTCTAAATAATTATCTTTGTTATCTAAATCAGATGTCTCATCGTGACCACGAAATGACAAACTTTGACCACAAAATGACAAACTTTGCTTTAGAAGAAATCTAACACAACCAACAGCTGCATACAATAGTACTATATATTCTTTTTTATTTTTATCATTCTTACTAAATCATAATGTCGGAACACTATAATTTAAGATTTATTAAATCTTCACATTTCTGTTTTGCTTTATTGTGAGCACTATTATGTTTTTCAATATTAGCTAATAATTTTTCTTTTCTCTTCTATAAGTAGTGATCAGAAATTGTATGCAGAACCAGCAGTGGCAGAATTGAGGAATACTGGAAACTATAAAATAATGTGGAATACAACCTAATGATATGGTTATAGATAACCTCTAAATCATCACCATGACCCTTAATGATTTGAAGGTTGTTAAACCAGTCCAGCAGGTTGAAGACTTTTAGACTGGTCCAATTAGTCCATCCTGGACTTGCTCTATTTTATTAGAGGCGGAACTGGAGTTCCACCCCGTGAGTTTCACCCCCTCCCTCAGCTGGCTATTATGAAGGACTTAATGAGGTTTATGAGGGAAAATTCAGAGGGATTGTTTAGGGATTTCCTTTATTTTTGTATGCTTTAAGGAGGATATTTTCCTTAGGGTTAGGGCATCTTGGGGTTTTTTAGGATGAATTGAGATTGCTCTTAGGTTTGTTTGGAGTCCAGCCAATAGTTAGTATTTGGAGGGGTGAATCTTCCTCTCGAATTGAAGATCCATTGTATCTTATATATTTCCTTCCATCTTTCATCAATTAAGAGGGTTCTCAAGTGTTTGGCCTCAAAATCCTTCTCAACTACTATTTGCACGTTGTTGAAATGTCAATTTCGGCGAAATTTTTCTCTCTTTCTACTAGCGCTTCCTATCAAATTGGTATTAGAGCGGCCTCCTAAACTAAAATTGAAGCCTTTCCTTGTTAATTTCTATGAAATTTCTCTCCAAAGAGTAGATTTCTGCTGTTTGAAGACATAAATTATTGATTTTGTTGTTTGACCAAAGATTTGGGCATCGATGGCAGCTAAAAAGGTTGATTCCTATAAGAATGACTTGGAGGAGAGATGAGCCGAATTAAAGCAATGGTGGAGGACAGAATTTCCTCCATGGAGGATAAGTTCTCCAACCTAGAGGAGATGGTGAAAAAAGTGTTGGATCTTCATAACCAAATGGCGGCACCAAAGTCAAGAGTGGCGGTAGGAGGAAATACAAATTCCTGCAATCGGAGGGATGATTATGATGTGAAGATCTTGGGGGGAGAAGAAAGAAGACCTCCTCTAGAGTCTATTCATAGGGAGGAGATAAGTATAGGGAGAGGCGTGAATATGTTGAGTATGAGCGAAGGGGTGCTATTTTTGAAAGGAGAGGGATTGATCCTAATCGCAGAGGTGCTGATTTTGAAAGGAGGAGGGGGGAATTTGAAGATGGTTTTGGGTATGAGCGTGGAAGGAATGATCGAGAGATTTGGGGGGGGGGACTTAATTGGGTAATGAGAAATTATGGAGGAATCAAGGGGAACAGAGGCAATCCACAGGTAAGGAAGCTGAAAATGCCTATTTTTGAGGGAGAGAATGCACATAAGAGGATTAACAAGGTGAAGAGGTATTTCACCATCAATGGATTGACGAAGGAGGAGAGATTGATGGTAGTTGGCCTGTGTTTAGAGGGGAAGGCATTGACTTGGTACTAGTGGAGATACATGAGTTGTTTTGTACAGAGTTGAAGAGAGTTTAAGGATAGCTTGCTGGAATGTATTCGAACCAGCAAGGGAGGAAACTTTTATGAACAGTTTTTTGCCTTGACATAAGAAAGATCGGTGATGTATTGTGAGAGGTTTGAGTACTTAGCTAGCCAACTGGATTGACTCTTTGAGATTGTATTGGAGGGGAATTTTATGAAAGAGTTCAAACCAAAGATCCATGTGGTAGTTAGAGTGATGAAGCCTTGTGATTTGGAAGAGGCTATGAAACTAACACAAGTAGTAAAAGAACAGAAGTACTTTGAGAGGGGGGTCAGAGGCAACATTTTATGAAGCTCATACAGGATGACTACCACATTTTTGGCACCCAAGGGGCCACTATTAGGTGTTTCTCGGGAGACCCCAAAGGAGAAGCGTGTAGGAGGGGGAAACTTCAAGAAGCTTACTGAGAATGAGCTGCAGTAGAAGAGGGCGAAGGGATTGTGCTTCTGATGCGATGAGAAGTAAGCACTGGGACATAGATGTAAGGACTGAACTTTTCAGGTTCTCATCATTTGTGATGATGAGGAAGCTGAGGAGGGAGGTGGGAGTGAGGTATTAGTAGAGGGAGAGCTGCAACTAGACATGACAGAGGTCTCCCTGAATTCAATAGTGGGATTCACTTTAAATCACACCATGAAAGTGAAAGGAGAAATAGCAGACAAGTAGGTGATAGTACTGATAGATAGTGGACTACCCATAATTTCATTTTCAAATTGGTCGTAGACCAATTATGGGTGAAATTGATGGACACAAGATGTTGTGGAGTGATGATGGGCACTGGGAAGGTGAAGACAAGAAGAGGAGTGTGTAGGGGAGTGGTTCTGACGATACAGGGGGTCTAAGTGAGATAGAACTTCCTTTCATTGGAGTTGGGGAGCACTGATGTCCTCTTGGGGATAAAATAGCTAAAGACAATTAGTGATACTAAGGTTAATTGGGGAGCACTGACGATGGAGATGGTGGTGGAGGGAAGAAGGTTGATGATAAGGGGCGATACAAGGTTATTTAAAGTCATCATGTCACTCAAAAACATGGTGGGGATCATACAGGAGGTTGGAGGAGAATTTCTGGTGGAGTTACGGAGCATATGGTTGATTTGATTGGAGGAAGAGGGAGACATACCTCCTTCAGTACAACCACTTATACAGTAGTTTAATGAGGTCCTTTAGTCATCTCAAGTATTGCCACCATTGAAGGAGTAGGAACATGCCATCACCTTAAGGGAGAGGGTGTCACCGATTACTGTCTGGCCATACTGCTATCCTTAGATTCAGAAGGATGAGATTGAGAAGCTGATCTAAGAGATATTGGAGGTAGGGATCATCTGGCCGAGTGTGAGTCCTTTTCGAGCTCAATCTTAATGGTCAAGAAGAGCTGGAGATTTTATGTTGACTACCAGGCCTTGAATAAGGAGGCTATATCAGACAAGTTTCTCATTCCGGTGATAGATGAGCTATGTGGAGCAGTGGTCACGAAGATAGATCTAAAGTATGCATACCTTCATATTAGTATGAGAGAGGAGGATGTTTCGAAGAACACATTTAGGACTCATGAGGGGCATTATGAGTTCCTGGTAATTCCCTTTTGCCTCACCAATATCCCTGCTACATTTTAGTCCCTTATGAATATGATGTTTCGATCATATCTCAGGAGGTTTGCATTAATTTTATTTTTATGATATCCTGGTATATAACAGGTCAGACAAGGAGCATTTGGAACACTTGAGGGTGGTCTTAGAAGTGTTATATGGGCACTAGTTGAGGGCCAACATGAAGAAGTGTTGTTTTGCACAGGCCAGTGTGGAGTACTTGGGCCAACATGAAGAATTGATGTTTCTCTATTGTATTTTTCTATTTTTATTTTGACAGAAGCACGGTACATAAATGTTTTAAGACTAATGAATTGTTTTGGAAACTATTACATATTAAATAAGCAAATATATATGCAAGTATACAAATATATGAAAGAAAATGTATATAAAGAGAATGCATACAAAGAAAATAGAAAGTAAAGTTAGAAAGCTATATATATATATATGATACTTATATGTATATCAAAAGTATATATGAATGAATGAAAAATAAATGAAAAGAAAAGGATATGCATGCAAATTTACAGGAGTTCACCCATGTATGGTACTGGTTGGGGAAGCTACGTACCCGTGCATGTTAAAAAGGAAATAAAAATGTAAATGAAAATGGTTGTACCTTAATTGATACATTTAGATAGTGCTCATATATAAATTGAAATGATTATGAAAATGAATTGTGGGCTCCGAAAAATTCCATTTTTAGGAGGATGTGATCCCGGGGGAATTTTCAGAAGGCAGTATATATATATATATATATATATATATACATGTGTTACTATTTTATAATTGATAATGAGTATCCACCGAGTTTATTTGGTAAAATTCAACCCACTAAATTAATGTTTCAGATAGATCTCCAAAGAAATAGAAATGACAGAAAGAGAATAGTAAGTTTAAAGAGAACGACGCATTCATAAAAACAAGTAAATTATGATTGATGAAATTATTAGCTTTGATAAGTGAAAAAATTGATTTAATGAAATATTCCTTGTATTAGTGGCTCTTCAGTTGGATAAAGAAGTCTTTATTTTATTTTACTTATAAAAGGAATGAAAAGTTACTACCATCCGATTTTTGTTTTCATCTCGTTAGTTCGAGCATCCAGGCCGGGTCGTGACATGTTGAGCTTGGGAGATAAAGTTCTTCGGATGTTTTCAAATGAAAAGATTGTTGCTGAGATTTGGGTGAATTGGAGAATCTGTATATGACTAATTTTTTGTGAAAAAATTATATCTAATATAGAATATGTACTCTTCAAGAAGGATGAATTTAGGAACTTTTTTTGAGTGGGTCACTATAATAAAGTTGAGCTTTTTTTGAGTGGGGCACTATAATAAAGTTGAGCTTAATTTTTTTAAAATTCCATTTTAGAATGCACTTGTTGCAAGCTGGCTAAATGTCACTGTTCAGCTTAAAATACCTCCAATGGTTTCTCTAAGATTGTAAGACATGTGTTTGCAATTTCTTCCTCAATTTTCTCTTTTTTTGTCACATATTCAAATTTTCATAAATAATTGTGGGCTCCGAAAATTCGGCCTCGGCCTCCACTCGCTTTTCTTATTCGGCGAGGGAGTTTTAACGAATAATTTGATCCCAAATTATAAAATAAGTGGGAATTAGATGTAAGCTGAGTTATCTAATATGATAACTTAGTGGGGACATATACCTCTGGTGCCCTCGCTTTGGTTTGCTATGTTTCTCATTCAAGATGCTAGATAATTAGTTCATCGATGAGACTTGTGTATGTAATAAAATACCTCTTGATCTAGAAATATTGATGTTGGCAATCAAAATTGAAAACCGATCTCTTCTACTTTTGAGTTTGTTGCTGAAAGTCGATGACAACTTAAAAGATATGCTCATGTGTGGAAGAGAGACTCTATCCATGGACGAGGATTAGGTCAGTCACACTGAATTTGTAAGAATTGTAACCTAAATATGAGGCGAAGGAGGGTAATTCTTGTGAAGGAATAGTAGCAAGAGGGAGAACAGAGCAATGAGAGAAAATGATGTTGCAACTAGAACAGAGAACCAAAACTAGCAGAAAGCAATGAAACAGTAAATGAAAGTAACGGGTATATTCATCTATATGTGATGTAGAACGGGCATGCCGGCTTTGCTAGGTAGAGGATCTTCTCTCCAAAATCTGAAATACCTGTGATAGATGCGCCAGATTTTCGTGCCGATGTCCGCATCAATATGTCCTCCGCCTGCTTACAGAAAGCATATATGTCAATAACTACCTATACCTTAATAAGCTAAGAGGAATAAAAGAAAGCCTAGAACTTTTCATAACAGAAAAGGGAATAAGCCAGGTCATAAGGGAAGTGTGGAGAGGGGGGAAGCAAGATGCCCTGAGGATAAAATGATCCACATCAGAAAAATAATAGTTTAAAACCCAGATTGAAATTGAAGGCTGAGTTGAAATATCACACCCACCATAAAAAATGCCTTTTCATAAGAGATTATCTTGAAATAAATAAGAAAAATGTAGACAAATCCAAATAAAATGGTGATGCAGTTATTGCATTGGATTGTTATGATTCCTACCATAGAACTGTTCGTTTTAAACATGGATTCAGTTAGTATAATGGACTCTGACAACTCATTTTGCACGACTCCTAATAAAACTTGGTTTGAGAATTTATAACCATAGGAGGTCCAGTGAATTGGTCATGCAAAATCATTGGGGTGGGATCAATTCTATTGAGAATGTTCGATTGTGTGGAAAGAATACTGTAAGATGTTAGGTATTTTCTTGAGTTGAAAAGAAATTAAATGTCCTTAGGAATGTTAGTCCTGAATGGATGTACGTTTAAGACTGAAGACAGGATTTTGAGAGTATCTAAAGTTGATCTTGTAGTAATGAGGGGCACTAGAAAAAATGGACTTTAATCATTACAAGGGAATAATATAATCTGTTCTGTTGGAAATGGTTTTAAAATAAGGTTGAATTGTGGCATAGAAGGCTTGGGCATGCTAGTTAATTCAGTCTGAATGAATTGAGAAGAATTATTATGTGATGATCACATTGGAGGATTGGACCTTTTGTGAAGGTACATATGACATTATCTATTTTTCTGTTACCTCTTTGGCCTTCTAGACTTCTACTGGAATGGTGTCTTCTTGTGTAATTATAACTCGGAGCAATACAGTGAAATTCATGCTGTCATGGATTCAATAGGATTTGACTTATATTAAGAAAGGTAGAGGTAGACCTAAAAAGACTTGGTTAGAAAATATTAGAAATGATCTTTCTTTATTAGATTTAAATGAGAAATTGACTTTTAACAGAGCACACTGGCGAAAAAGAATTCATGAAGCCGACCCCACATAGTGGGACAAAGGCTTGATGTTGTTGTTGTTGCTGTGATGGATTTAATAGGATTAATCTCCACCACAAAGTATTCATGTCTTTTGTGACCTTATTATTTTTTATCTTTACCTTTTATTTTCGTTCATGTAACATTTGGATACTCAAGTAGAAACTTTTATCTTTATAGATATCTAATTCTTTGTTATCTGGTTGATGTTCTACATTCTTTGTTTATTTGAATGTGTGATATAGAGCTTTCAATTAAACTCAATGTGTTTCTAGATTCTGACAGTTGTGTTCGTGCAGTTGTTTGTAGGTCTGTATTTGATACTCCAGCTATTTATTTGCTATTCTCTTTAAGCATTCAATCCTATGGTTTTTCTATCTCTTAGGCTTCGTTTGGGATGGTTTTTTTACTGCTTCTTAAAACGGTTTTTTAAATTTTTTTATAAAAAAAACGGCTTTAAGAAATAGCAAAAAAGCCGTCTCAAATGAAGCCTTAGTTTCCGTTGCTTTTACAAAGCTCATCTATATGCTTAGCTTCTCTTGTTTGTAGGTTGTCACTTGCATCCGTCAACCATCTCAAGGTCCAACTTTTGGAATCAAAGGCGGTGCTGCAGGTGGTGGTTATAGCCAAGTGATTCCCATGGATGAGTTCAATCTTCATCTAACAGGTGACATCCATGCCATTACTGCAGCAAATAACCTACTTGCTGCTGCTGTTGATACCCGAATCTTTCATGAGGCATCACAGTCTGACAAGGCTCTATTCAATAGGCTTTGCCCGCCCAACAAACAGGGCGAGCGGAGTTTTGCTGATATCATGTTCCGACGCCTAAAGAAACTCGGCATTTCTAAGACAAACCCTGATGATCTTACCCCGGAAGAAGTTAAAAGGTTTGTTAGACTAGATATTGACCCAGATTCCATTACTTGGAGAAGAGTTATGGATATAAATGACCGTTTCTTGAGAAAAATTACAGTAGGGAAAGGACCAGAAGAGAAGGGAATGGTTAGGGAGACTGGCTTTGACATATCAGTGGCTAGTGAGATTATGGCTGTGTTAGCCTTAACTACTTCTCTTTCAGACATGAGGGAAAGACTTGGTAGGATGGTTATTGGAAACAGCAAATCTGGTGAGCCAATCACGGCCGATGACCTTGGCATCGGTGGTGCCTTGACTGTATTGATGAAAGATGCCATTCATCCTACACTAATGCAAACTCTGGAAGGCACACCAGTTCTTGTACATGCTGGGCCTTTTGCTAATATAGCTCATGGTAATTCATCAATTGTTGCTGATAAGATTGCCATTAAGCTGGTTGGTAAAGGTGGTTTTGTCATCACAGAAGCTGGTTTTGGTGCTGATATTGGTACTGAAAAGTTTATGAACATTAAAAGTCGTTATAGTGGTTTAACACCTCAGTGTGCCATTGTTGTAGCTACGATTAGAGCTTTGAAAATGCATGGTGGTGGTCCAGAGGTAGTTGCTGGGAGGCCACTTGATCATGCTTATCTAAATGAGAATGTGTCTCTTGTTGAAGCTGGTTGTGTGAATCTAGTTAGGCATATAACAAACACAAAGTTGTATGGTGTTAATGTTGTGGTTGCAATCAACAAGTTTGCAACAGACACTGATGCTGAGATGAATGCAGTGCGAAATGCTGCATTGGCAGCTGGTGCTTTTGATGCAGTTGTGTGCACCCATCATGCTCATGGTGGAAAAGGAGCAGTAAGCACGCCTTTCCTTATAAAAAAAGCATAATTGTTTCGGATTATAATCATTTGCATTTCTGCTTTCTGCTATCCTGCTTATTAATGTGGTCTCAGCAGTTAGTAAAATATAATCAATTTCACGGTTTCCTATTCTATTTTTCATTATTTGGGTGCTCATGTTGGTTTTTCTGTTTACGTTCTAAACAAAATTATGTAGTAGTGTTTGGCCGCATCTAATTCAAACTCGATGTTCTGTGAAGTTTGTAAGATTTCTTGTGAAAACATTTTACAAGTAGACATTGATATAGTTCTTGTAAAACAACTTAACCTTGGTTATGATTTATTTTCTTTGTATCGCAGAAAGTTCTTTTACTCTCTAGTATATGCACTGAGGACTTTACATTTAAACTCTTTTTTTTTTTTTTCAGGCTACTACCATTAGTTTCTAAATAAGCCACAGACCAACAATGAAATTTGATTCATGTTTCAGCTTTTATCTGATGCAGTATACTTTCTGAAAATCTTCAGGTTGACCTCGGGCTTGCAGTTCAGAGAGCATGTGAGAGTCATTCAAAGCCACTAAAATTTCTTTATCCTCTTGACTTGAGTATTAAAGAGAAGATTGAGGCCATAGCAAAGTCTTATGGTGCCACTGGTGCTGAGTACTCTGAACAGGTACCTCCCTTTACTATTTTCAATAGATTACCCCTCCCCCCCAAGCTTCTTCTAGTTGTAGATAATATCATTAATTGTTTATTATCAATTAGCATTATGAGCAACTATGGAACTCACCAGGCTCAAACATGTATGAATTGCATGGTTGTCATAAACCTATGACGCATAGACACGGAACGACAATACATATATGACACGATATGGACACGGGATATGTCAATTATTGTAGGACAAGGAAATGGGTTGGACATGGTATTATAATTTTAATATTTAAAAAATATTATATAAAAATTGAATAAGTATAATATTAATAATATTTTAGAAATAATAAGTCATTTAACTAGAATTTGTGCTTGAAATGATTAATATTAATTAGGATGTCGAGAGTTCGACGTAGATGCCGTGTATCAGACATCGAGAGAGGAGATGACAATGCTGTTGAGAGTCGGGCATCGATATTATGCAATAAGTATCGGATATCAATGTCAAGAGGATGTTTGTCGTCGATGTTGACAGGGCATTGGTCGTCGATGTTAAGAAGTCGTCGAACAAAGACGAGCTGTAAAGTTGTGGGTGTAGAAATTGCTAACGTCGACATCAATGTTAAGACAGTGTCAGAGTTTGATGTGGAGATGATTTTGAAATGTCGATGTTGTAACGACGTCAACATCGACATTTTGTAACGAACTTAGACGTCGATGTTGAGATGACATCAGAGAACTCTTAAAGTATTTAATAATGTATAATTTTTCGATGATATATACGTGGCTAAGTGAGAGATTGTTGGGAATTTTTATATGTGGGCTCACATATTTATCTTAATTATACATTTATGTTATCTTAATATTAATGCTATTAATTTATGATTAAATAATGATTAAATATTTATTGGCTTTAGAGCAATATTATTTCTTTTATTTAATAATTTGTATGGAGTTGTTATGTGTAGAGACCGGATTTTTATTTTATTATTAATGATGGTTTGAAAATAAAATAAAATACATTTAAATTATAAATAGGGGTCATGGTCCTCAATCTTAAGTGTCGG
Source organism: Dendrobium catenatum (assembly GCF_001605985.2). NCBI lineage: Eukaryota > Viridiplantae > Streptophyta > Magnoliopsida > Asparagales > Orchidaceae > Dendrobium > Dendrobium catenatum. Next base: position 76,352 of record NW_021319360.1, on the reverse strand, counting down.
TTCTCATTTTACTCATAAATCGCATCCTGAGTGAAACGAAGATGTTTTCTCTCTTGAGAACCCTTCTAGACGTGGAAGACCATAGATCCCACTGTTCTTCCATGGAATTAGATACGCTTCCAATTAAAGTTTTTCTAGATGATTTGACATGCGATCCAGTTGTTTCCAACAAGCTTGGTTCATGAGCCCTTTACACTCCTACTTGAGGACATGCTGACTTGCAACTTGTACATGGCAGTTATGTGAAAACATGTGGAGTGTTGGCTGACATTTTTGTTCATAGTGAGAAACCCCAAAAGATTGTTTGCAACTATGAGAATAAAATTTAGAATTTTGAATCTATAAATAATGAGTTAGAATAGTTCCTTTAGTCAAGAGAATTATTTTGGGTACGATCTGAAATGCTAAGAAAGAAGAGGGAATAAAAGCAAAGAAAGATGTAATAATCCTGAATGAGGAATTGTACGGGAATGATGCTTCTCTTAGACATGATTGCGCTAAAATGGAGAACTGTGACGAGATCTTGAGAGTGTAGGAGAGGCATATGTGAGTTCAAGCTCTGTGATTTAGCAACTCTACGAGATTACAAATAAATATTGATCGAATTGTAGAACACTAAAATTCAATAAATTTCATGGAATCATTCCTTGATGAAGGTTGAGTTGAGGAAGAAGAGCCTTGCTACAAGTTGATGAACTGTAATGCTTGATTATTTGAGACATCTTACTGAATAAGTACCGGGTTGAGAACATGGATTTGAAGTGCATAGTGGTTGATGCTCCAAACGAGGCAGATTTAGGCTACGTTTGGGATGGCTTTCTTATTGCTTCTTAAAGTAGCTTCTTAGTATGAAATTAAAATTTTAATACTATGAAGTTGCTTTAAGAAGTAGAAAGAAAGCCGTCTCAAACAAAGCCTTAATTAGCTAGTGCATAAGTTTCAATATTATTTAGACCAAGGGTTTGAGAAATATGTATATAGATATAATGTATAATTTTTGGACTTAATGATGGAAATACCTTTGCTTTTTATGATGTTTAATAAAACCTTAAAGAACGTAAACGATAATCACTGGAATTCAACTTATTACAACTCTTAATCATAGTCGACTTTGAAGATAATGTTCTTAGAGCATGACTTGATGATTTTATGAACAGGCCGAGAAGCAAATTGAGGTGTACAATAAGCAAGGGTTCTCAGATCTTCCCATATGCATGGCTAAAACCCAGTACTCATTCTCCCACATCCCTGCTAAAAAAGGCGCACCAGAGGGATTTGTGCTTCCAATACGTGATGTTAGAGCTAGCATTGGAGCAGGCTTCATCTACCCACTTGTGGGAACAATGAGCACAATGCCAGGGCTTCCAACAAGGCCATGCTTTTTTGACATCGATATCGACATCGCAAGCGGTAAAGTACTTGGTCTCTCTTAAGAGTTTGGTTTTCTGTTTTTAGCTTGATTGTTAGGGCTATATGGCCTCTTTGCATTTCTATTTCAGCTTGATTGTTATGGCTATATAACATTAGCCATGAGTGCTTTCTTTGTTTTGAATAAATTATTGTGCAAGGCAAGGCACTGGTGCTCGGTATCTTATAATAAAATTTAGAATTCTTTGCACGATTTCATCCTGAATTTTCCAAGTTTTGATCCATCTACTAATTTTTAAGCTTGGGAGTTCTAAATTTTATATTGAATCCTCTGATTGTATGAAAAAGGTTTCTGATAGCAGACCAAAATTAGGCATATATGTTGCTAGGCATTCACAATGTTTTTATGAGTTAATAAATGTAATTGGTGATTAAATGAGTCATAGGTTGTCTTGTAACCTCTATATGTGCTTCATATTGCAAAATATTAGTTATGGAAAATGAAATGAAACCCCCCTTAACTGAGTTCTTCCTTATCCACTATCCTTGATTTCTGAAGTTTCTTGTGAGCTCGAAATGGTCGTTTGTTATTGCAATTCTTCGAGGTCATAACATCTGTGTCCACTGACTTTACTGTATTTATAAATTGTTTGAGTGCAGGAGCTTTCACTATAAAAAAATCACATATTGCCGACAGATTTTTCGGCGGAAAATTGTTTAATTATTAAAATAAATTATAAATTAACTGTTAATTAAAACTAAGTTATTTAATTAACAATGAATTAAACTAATTAATTAAATTAATAATATATTAAAATAAGATATAAAATTATTAATTAATTAGATTGCAAAAATATATAATTTTCAGAAATTATAAAAAATCTTCTGAAAAGTGGGAAGAAGAACATCAAAGAAATGAGCATAATAGAGTTTAGGTAGTTTATCTTCGTGAATAAAGACATACAGATAAATATTCACTTCTCAAAAATGAAGCATGATTCCTCATCGACAATGCTTGCCAAAGGTAGAGAAAAATTAGTCATCTATTAAGTCTGGCTATTTTCTCTTGAGAAGACCTTCGACTTTCAAATGTCTCCTTCATCCATTCAATGGCTATTGTTAACCACCTAGCATAAAAAATTCCTTTATATGATATGGATTAAGATAACTACTAAAAGTTGATCACTCAACCAATCATTTCTTTGACCTCCCCCTCTACACCTAATTGAAGGAAGGAGAGAATGAGCGATAACTTACAACCATGTAATTCTTCTCTTTTTATTAAGCAACATGTGGTGGTAGGTAGGAAAGATTTTATGCAAATTTAATAGCCACCAAACTTTGGAAAACGAAATCAACTGTAGTCAAAATATTATCCAAGATTTTTACTAATTTAAAATGACATTGAAATCAAATTTTGAGCTCCACACATCTTAATAATCTTTCACTTGGAGATTAATTTTTTATATGCTATTTTGAGAAAGAGAATCATCTTTATATGACAATCTATCTCGATTAACCATTGGGTTGACTACGATTTTATAGTGTCTCAATTCACTGTGTACTTGACAATCTTTATCACATCATTTGCTAATATATTATTTTTCATGCAATGCCCATCATTCCTTTGGAATCTCTCACTTGAAAAAAACTTTATCTTAGATTACACCTCTGGAATCCTCACAAAGAGATTTAACATTTGATCCCACTATTTTGTTGTTTGAAGTAATCCACATTGTATTATCCAAACTTTCATGTGCTATGCCCTTGGCCACCATCAATATATTTATATGCCAAGTTCTTTTTCAAACTAGGAATGAGCCTTACTTTATGAAGCTTCAATATAGTCATATTTTACATCTTTATTTATACATCATTAACTCCTGCAATGTTCCAAGAGTTCATCATCAACCAGATTGATCTTTAAGGTAATCTCCTCCACAATAATTAGATATAAACTTTTTAGGTGGACATGAATGAAAAGAACACACTTGAGTGATATAGGATTCTACATGACTATTGACATTAATGGGCTAGTGCATTATAGTTCACTTGCATCATTCATAGATTCCTTCATCTAACTTGAACTCTATTTATCATTTCTTATAGATAATCCATTTTCATGTAATCAATTTTTTCACATCAGTGCCGTAGATTTATATGAACTTTTGATTGATTCATCTACTAAGATTTAAATCTAACGTCATAATTTTCTCATTTTGTGCTTCTTTCTCTACTGTCAAATATTTAGAGCAATAGAAGAGGATCATTACCTTAATCTTGCCTCATGACACCCTCACTTAGGATTAGATCGCATGCATTGCCGAGTTTCGTCTTTATAGATTAGCATGAGCTATTGATATGTGCCATCGTTCTATCCTGACTTCCAAACAATGGTGATAATAAGCACAATTCATAAACTTTACCATTAAAGTTGATATCAATTGAGCTTAGCTAACTTGTGACAATATTTATCTTATTAATATGTCACTACCTTCAACCATCTTGAGAATGAAAAACTTTCTAATCTGATATATTTTATTTACCACTATGATATATTTTGATAGAGCTTTCATAAAGTTAGTAGTGATCTTCTCATATAATAGTTGAAGGAAGCGTACGGTGTTATTGATAGTCATACGACTTCAAACTCTTGTGTGTTCATGAGATCCTTATCCTCTCGGCTCATAGATGTCGACTTCAACTTAAAGAGATATAAATGCAATTTTTTTAAAAATAAGTGATCCTCAATATTCATCTATTAGGACCATCCGCAGTCATTGCCATCGAATCAATAGATGCACACCTTCCAATATGTATGCATTATCGCTAACATTTTTCTCATATTACTCAAAAGTGCCTAGATTTGATACTAGTTGGGAAAAAGCACAAGCATAAATGTAATAACATAGGAGGATTTGCATGGTTCATTGAGATCTATCTACGTCTATGATTATATAGAGATATAAATGTCTTCTATAGTGGAGATAAAAACATGGTACAAATATTTGCCCCTCACTTATATTACCTCTTCAAACTTAAGCATGATGCCTCAATTGATTATAATCACCAAAAAAGAGGATTAGGTGTGAATGAGATTTATAATGATATATGATTGTATGTTTGAAAGATTATAATATAAATAAGATCTTCAGCTTGGTAGCTACCAAATGTGAAAATCAAAACTAAATTTAGCCCAAATATTTTTTATGACTTCCACGAATTTTAAATCACTTTGAAATCAATTTTATATGATAAATATGAAAAAAATTAAGTTACTCAAATATTAACACTAATTGCCACTTTTGGATGAACCCCGAAAGTGAAAAAAATGATGCAAATGAAATCAAAATCCAATTTTAAAATTGAGACAATTATAATTTTCTTCTAATCTTTCTATTTGTAGAAATTTCTCCTGCATATAGCCATAATGACAAGACCTGCGAGATCCAAACTCACATTGATCACCCAACTCAGCTAGTTATATCCCATTGATCACCCAACCCTTGTGACTGTCTTAAAATCTCTAATCAAGCCAAAATTCTCAATTTTGTTTTTCTGCTCAACGCAAGAAATCAGAAAAAAAATAAAAATAAAAAATAAAAGTCAAACTTGGATTGCTGTAATTGGAAGCACCTTTTGTGATGGTTGAAGATCCTCTCCATCCTCATAGCATTCTTTTACTTGGCTTCATTAATCCATTCAAAAGCTCACCCCTAAAAAGCTCACATCTAATATCCCAACCTATAAATTAAAACTCATTACACCTCCAACCGAACACCAAACCAATATTTGCTATTCGCGAGCTGCTCCACCTGAACACGAAAATCTGCGCCATTCTTGCAACGTGAATAATGCGACGTCTATATTGGCACCGCACTGTTCACAAACTCCATTTTTTTCTATTGGAGAAAGAGTATGCCTAGAATTTTTTTTTTTTTTTGGTTATTAAATAGAGTTCAGTTGAAGATGAGCTATTATATTTTGAAGTAAAAAACGAGTTTTTTTGGTTGGAGATGCCAAGGCCCTTTTTCCGGATGGTTTGTGCTTCCTGTCTTCTACAAGAAGTATTACACAGTATGGCCTCGTGATTTCAGTGACCTCTCTCTCTCTCTCTCTCTCTCTATAGAGTGGTGTCACAAGCTCTTCTGTGGTTGGATCATGTCCTTGTGGCCCTTTTGGTTTCATCTTCCAAGTGGAGAAGAGCAACCTGGAGATGCTCTAAAATAGATGGAGTTGGATGGAGTTGAAACCATGGAGGAGAGTACTTTTTGGCATTAGGAAAAAAGCTTACTGTTGCAGAAACATGTGATGCGTACGTTTGAAAAGAAGTTTTTTTTTTTGAGACATTTAGGCCATTTAAGGCAAACTCACACACACTACGCATACACATAGACTCGAACCCTGAACCTCTTAGTTGGAAGCCTAAGCTCTCAACCAATAGGTCAAGGAGAGTTGTGTCGTTTGAAAAGAAGTCGTTACTAGAATCTAATTAATTTGTTATTTGCTTTGAAGAAGATAGCTGATATTATAATTAAGTGATTGTAATTAGTTCAGAAGAAGATACTAACTGTTCTAATTGAAGGACTGATCGAAATTACTTTGTGAGCAGATTGCAAAAAGTGGACTTGCACAGCTGGCTGTCTGAGATACGAAAAATTATTCCATCCAATGAAAATACCGAGCAATATTGAGCATACCGAGCAATACCGAGCGGGCTGTACCGAGCACGGTACCGAGCACTTTAGTGACGTGGCATTTTGGTATTGATTTCCGGATGCATTCGGTAATCTGACAGAATAATCACTCCTGAGATACATGCGGTGCTTTTTAAAGAAAAATAACAATAGAGATCCCTAAACAACTTAAGAGAAAAATTAATTACAAAAATTATTGAAACAGAAATATATTATAAATCATCTTCTGCTAGTAATTCACATGAAATTCTTAAGTCATGGATGTGCTCCTTTATCTTTGGCGCAGAATGGCGTCCCAATGAGTGAAAAAAAAGCTACCAACTTCATTTTGTTTTAGACATTTAGATTAATTAAGACAAATTCATATATATATATATCAAATACGTAAAATCTTATCCAAAATATCTTAATTAATAACTAAAATTTTCAATCGACAGACCAAGAGGTTGGTGTGTTAGAAGGAATTTCTGGGAAAAATTATTACTTGTGTTTCCGGATGGGTTCGGAGGTCAATCCAGACGCGCCATATCACGCAATGCATAGTGCATTTGGTGACGTGACACATCCTGTTTGACCTCCAGACGTGTTCGGACTTCGCACAGATTAATCTTTTTTTGGGAAAAATTATTCTGTGCGGACTCCGAATGCCATTCGGAGACCAATTAGAATATGTCACGTTATTCTTTTACTGTAATGCGGCTCGATACAGTGGCTCCGTACAGCTCGGTGCTACCGCTCGATTTCGTTTGATACCGCGGTATCCGAACGGAGAGCTGCCGTGGGTGTCCACACAAAATAATTTCTCTTTGGAGGCTATCTATTGTAAAGATTCTGAATGGTGTGAAGTCGACATTGGTGTGAAAAGATGTATTATATGACAATTCTATTGGTGGCTACAAATTTTGTAATAGTAGAGGACTGGAGGTACTGTTCCAAACGGTGATTGATCACTCGATTTGCCGGTCCGCTTGTGAATGCTTAGTTGTGGTAAATTGTAATTTAGTGCCGTGGAAGAGGAATTTTTATTGCGTCCTCCCACCTGACGTAGAGATGCGTCCTCCCAACGCTAAAAAACTCGGTTTTTGCTCGGTATTGCTAGATATTATTTGGTAATAACGAGGAATATCATCATGTGAAGACCAATACCGAGTTATAACGAGCTATACCGAGCAATACCGAGCACATACCGAGTTTTCTCTAGAAAAAACTAGGTATTTTTTGTATTGCTCGGTATTGCTCGGTATAGCTCGGTATAGCTCGGTATTGGTCTTCACATGATGATATTCCTCGTTATTGTTTGGTATTGCTCGATATTTGCTTGGCATTTCTCATTTTTTAGCGCGATTTTAGCTCTGGGAGGACGCATCTCTGCGTCAGGTGGGAGGACGCAATAAAAATTCGTGGAAGAGGGCAAATTATTGGGTCAGGTGACCGGAGGCGAAAAATAAGTTCGGACATCCAATAAAAATTTGCTGCGTCACCTTGCGCTTTTGATTGCGCTTTTGACTTGCGCTTTAGTTGCGCTTTTTGACCTGCGCTTTAGTTGCGCTTTACCTGTGCTTTACTTGCGCTTTATTTGCATTAAATTTAAAATAATATTTTATTAATATCCGGACCTATCTCTGCGTTCGGTCACCTGACGCAATAATTTGCCGTGGAAGAGAGAATTCTCGTCATAAATTATTTCTGAAAATTAATAATAAATTATTCAAAAACGTATGATTTCTCTAAAAATTTGTATAGGAAAATAAAATTTAAGTTTGTATATTTCATTATGATCAAAATTAGAGAAATATATTAATGGTTTCATTTCTGGTGGAAATATGCCCGAAATACCTTGAGGATCAAAATTGCCTTATAGAAGATCACTGACTAAATTTTAAAGACTAATAGTATTAGGGACGGCTTTCTTGTTGCTCCTTAAAATAGTGTTTTAGTACACAGTTTCATTTGGGATGACTTTCTTATTGCCTCTTAAAGCAGTTTTTTAGTAAAAAAAATAATTTTTATACTAAAAAGCTGCCTTAGGAAGCAGTAAGAATACAGTCCCAAGACTTCGTTTGAGAGAGTTTTTTTTGCTGGTTTATAATACAAAAATTTCTTATAAAAAAGCTGTTTTAAAAAGTAATTAGAAAGTTTTCTTAAACAAAGCCTACATATACTTAAATTAATTTTAATAACATTAGAAAAATACTCGAATAAATATTGATCAAGTTTGAGATAATATGAGATATAAACTTAATCCAAAATAAAATATTATTTGAGTTGTATTTTATCATTTGTCTTTGTTCTTCAATTTTTTTTTTATCAAGGTTTGAATATGACTGGAATAAGGTTTGAATAAAACATTATTAGAAAAATTTATAAAATAGTTGTATTTCATGTTCCAATAAAGTTCATTTAATGTTCCACCCAAGGAAGCAAATTCAAAGGTTGATTGTAGCATTTAACATAGAAAATTCAATAATAACATGTGTTAAATTAGGGTTGTCAATTCGGGTCAATGGGTCGGGTTCGGGTTGAACCTGAAATTGACCTGACATCGTTCGGGTCAACCCGAACCCGACCCGTTTCTAAAAACGGGTAAGTTTTCGGACCCGAACCCGACCCGATTCAGGTCCGGGTCAACCCAACCCGACACGAATGACCCGAAGTTTATCTAAAATTGCTAGTTTTCGGGTCAAAATTGGGTAAATTTTCAATTTTCGGGTCAAAATCGGGTCAATCTCGGGTTACCGAGTCAAATAGGAGTTTTCGTGTCAATTTCGGGTTGTTAGGTCAACCCGAACCAGACCCGATTTTTAAAATGGGTTGATTTGTTGAACCCGAACCCGACCCGTTTCAGGTCCGGAATGAGCCTAACCGGATTTTTCCGGATCGGGTTCGGGTCGTGTCAAAAATTGACACCTCTAGACTAAATAATGATTGAATAGGGAATAAGGTTAATACAAGGTTAATGATATCTTTTACTATCAAAGATAAATATCAAGTTCTCCACTATCCCTATTGACTTCATGAATCTGGTTATGAAATACAGTCTTATTTTTTGAATCAACAATTACAAATGCCATAGTATAAATTTAAGCATTGATATCTTGCAACATTGCCACAACCATAACTTGTATTTGAGTATATTCCATCTACATTTAGGCAAAATGCACTTTTCAATAGTTGCATACACTAAAAGAGAAATATACATATTTGAAACAATTATTGCTATCTTGTTGGAGTCTTCACAGGCAGGCGGGGCAGTGTCGCGGGCACACGAGGTAGCGTCGCAGGCAGGCAGAGCAGTGCGGGCAGTTGATTTTAAACGGGTTCGCGGGTTGACTCGGCAACCCGTCGGGTCAACCTGAACCCGACCCGTTTTTCAAACAAGTCGATTTCTGGAACTCAAACCCGACTTGTTTTGAAATCGGGTCGAGTCAAACCCGAAATTTCTGTATCGGATTCAAGTCGGATTTTCATGTCTTGTCAAATATTGACACCCCTGCTATCAAAGATAAATATCAAGTTCTCCACTACCCCTATTGACTTCATGAATCTGGTTATGAAATAGTCTTATTTTTTGAATCAAGATAAATTTAAGCATTGGTATCTTGCATCATTGCCACAAACAAAGTTCCTCCATAACTTGTATTTAAGTATATTCCATCTGCATTTAGGCAGCATGCACTTTTGAATTCTTCTCCTTAAATTGGAAGTTGTTTTTCATGGAATATATATATATATTCTCTAACTCCTATTTATTATCAAATAGATGCTTAGCACAAATCTAATAAAGGATAAGCTTAATCATATTACTACATATCATCAACCATTATATTTGATTTATATTTGCACATTGACTGTTCTATGTTGGGAGTTTTCCATATATTCTCCATATATGAAATTATTGTTTATCCCCCAAAGTACATGAAGAATCATAAGACCTTAGTTATTTACTTCTTTTAGGTTGGTCGCAAAAAAGGGGTTGACATCTACATGAATGCTTAATATTTAAAGCATCAACTGAATCACAATTACCAATTACTTGCACTTCCACAATATCACAAATTTCTGCATTCAACTATATTCTAAGGTTTCGTTTGGGACGACTTTATTACTGCTTCGTGAAACAACTTTTTTGTACAATTTTTTTTTATAAATTTTTATACTAAAAAACTATTTTAAAAAGCAGCAAGAAAGCCGTCTCAAACAAAGCCTAAGATATAATTGAGCCTTATTTAAACCAAGTTAAAATATCTGTCTAGTTAAGGTATGATCGAACTTTATTCATTAAATGATATTCAAATATGATTTGAATAAAGATCAAATAATGCAGTCTTTAAGACCTTGAATCATATTCAATCATCATTCCAACAAGGCCTGAACAAAATATGCATAAGCACATTATTTGTTACTCTAACTTCGTTTTATATCAATGTCGAAATAACCTAAACTACGCAATAGGATGGAAAATATGTAAAAAATATATTGATTATCAGCGCATTGCTAAAAACTTAGATATTTTTTTTATCAAAGTTTGTTTGCTGAAAGGTTCAGCTGAATGAAGTATTATAAAGTGGCTATTCTTTTTGTTCAAACTTCTTTCCTAATTTTCAAGGAGAAAGCTTCTCTGTTCAAATAACGGCTCAAAAGCTGTCACAAATTTTCCAAACTAATCATTTTTGGCTTGTTTTTGTTTTACCCATTAGTTTAAATTTATGGTACAAATAAGCCGAGTCTAGCTCGAGCGACTCTTGCCACGAAAACGAGCATCTGAGCATTCTGTGGTCTGCTTTTTCCCGCTCGTTCTTTCGCCTTTGCCCGCGCTTCCATGGTCCTCATTCGTCTGAGCTTATGCCCAAGCTCGAGCCGAGCATCATCCAAGCTCCATAATCCAAAGAGCTCAAAATTCTGCTTAAGCAGAAGCTTGAAACTTGATAAGCTGAGCTTCCAAGCCCGTTAACGAGCCGAATTAGAGCCTGACTCGATTGTTAGTTACGCCCCTAGCTTAAAATAAATGCAATTTGACCATGTTGTTCATTAGTTTAGTCCAATTAATCAAACAAAATAACTTCAGAAAAAATAAATGTGTAAAGTACGCAGTGATAAGATCACGCAATCATTAGCAATAAAAAAATGCTATTGAAACGTGTGATTTGCATGCGGCGATTAAAATGAATTAGATAGCCAACAAATGTAATACAGTTCATGCGATCACAGTCTTGATGAAGTCATGCGTGCTGCTAATTTCCATATAATTTATTGCGATATGCATTCATATTTATTAAGCTCCTTAATTTATTTCAAGTTGGCAGCACAAGCAAGTTTCAATAATTCTAGAACAAGAAAAATCATCAAACCTTTCTTTTCTCTTCATCAAAAGTAAAATTTAATAAGGGATCATTTAATTTATTGAAAAAGAAATGCAAAATAAACATAATATCTCCTAAAATAAATATATTATATTTGAAATTATTCGATTATGTTTAAAATAAATAAATAAGATTATTATTTTTTAATATAGGGTGCTAATCATTAACATCAATGACAGTGTAGCAGTGTGTGACGGTGATGATGGTTGACAATGACAATGATAGTGGCAGTGACCTCAAATAGTAACCGACAGACATGAACATCAACGACGAGGCGACAACGGTACTAATGACTTACGATGTATTCAAAAAGATGTCAATTTTGTAATAAATAAAAGAAATGCATATTGATTGAGTTTTGAATTCACCGAAACTAAACAATAAATTATATTTCAACAAATCAAACACTTATCTTTCTAAAACTCCTATTATTATAGTGCTTTGCTTAATCAAACCAAATAGCTAGAGACGCAAACAAACCGAACCGAGCCAATCATGTGAGTGTTCATATTTGAATTTGTTTATTATTAGCTTGTTCAAGTTCAGTTCGTGTTTGATTTGAGCTTTATTATTTGTGTTCATGTTTGGTTCATTTAAATTAATGGTGTTCATGTTTGATTCGTTTAGTGATTATCAAGCTTTAAACAAACAAGCCTTAACGAGTTATGTTCATGAACATATTTAGCGAATTTTTTACACTATCAAACAAGCACGTTCATGAACATACGATCTATGATTTATCTTAAATTTGTTCATGAACATCTTAAGTAAACAATTTAACAAACATTAACAAATGTGAAATGCCTCTTGTTCATGAATAAATTATTCTATATATTAAAGGTATAAAACAAAATGAAATTAAATTTAAAATAAAAGAAATTGTCTATTTAAAATGAAAACGTGATTAATCTATATGAATATATTTATCGAGCTTATTTACGAGTTCTAAATAGAACACAAATCGAGCTTTTATCGAGCTTCTTATCGAACTTAATATCGAGCTTGTTCACGAGCTTCAAATGATGATGTTCATGAACATAAATGAACTGAACACATTAGTGTTCAATCTGGTTTATTTAAGAACCGAGTATTAAAAATGTTGTTCGTGTTTGTTTGTTTATATAGTTAGACGGTCACAAACGAGCTTTAATCGAACCGAGCAACGAGTAGCTCGTTAAATGTTTGGTTCGCTTGCAGTCCTACAAATATCTCTTACTACACTATTTCTTGGAACAAATGAGGACACTAAATCACACATAGAAGGGAGAGATTCTTTTCCTGGAGCTCCGCTAGGGTTCCCTCAACCCGCTAGGGTTTCCCCTTGGTGGCGCCGGCATTCTCGGTGGATTCTAGGGAAGTTTTTCTTTTCTTCTTATGGTGTTTATGTTTGGTTTTTTCTTTTAGTTTTGTTTTCTTTTTGTCCATCTCCGGTGCTTGCCCGGGATGGCGTCAAATCACCCGTGCAATCCTGTTTTTCTAGAGGGTTCGGTTAAATCGCGTTCATTTTTGGAAGCTCTTTCTGGATCTTCCTCTGATGTTAAATTTCTGGAAGTTAAGATAACCTCCTTTCATGGCTTGCCTTCTCTGTGGATTTTGGAGCAGGAAATCCAAGCTTTGGCAGTTCCGTTTCAGTTTTCGTTAGTAGGTTTCTTTCCCTCGAAACATTCCTCTCTTGATTCTATTCAAAGATTCTTCTTCAATCTTAAACTTAATGGTGAAGTGTCGGACACCCTGCTCGATCCATCACATGTCTTTATCAAACTGGCTAACGATCTTGATTATTGTAGAGTTTTTTTTCCATAGATCCTATCTTGTGTATAACTGTTACATGAATGTTACCAAGTATTCTCCTATTTTTGATGTTGGTGTTGAATCTCTGGTGATCCCGATTTGGGTTTCTTTTTCGTAGGTTCGTCCTCATCTTTATTCCCCTTGTATTCTTCATGATTTGGGTTCTATTTTTGGCAAACCTTTGAAGATTGATTCGGCCACTTATGTTGGCTCTAGGCTTTCCGTGGCTTGTGTGCTGGTGGAGCTTGATATCACTAAATCATACCCGAAGAAGGTTTGGTTAGGTCCTAAGAAGATGTGATATGTGCAACAACTGGCTATGGAAGAATTCCCACCCTTTTGTGCTTCTTGTAAATGTATTGGTCGTGTGTTGGGTAATTATCATCCTCACCTCTCTGCTGATCTGCCTAATGCTAATCTTGATGTTTCTAAACCAGCTTTGAATCATTCTCTTCCCCCCTCTTTATCCTCTGATGTGTCTATTCTCGATAGAGGGGAGAATGCTAAAGTTGTTGTTGATAAAACTGTGGAGTTGGGTCAAGCAGATATTATTGTTGGGAGTGCTAATGAAGTTTTGGGGGATAATACTATTCTTCTTAATCCTAATTTAATTCATGTTGTTTCTGTGGTGGTTGAGAAGGAACATGTTTCCTCAGCTCCTCGGGTTTGTACTGGTGAGGTAGGAGAATTGATTGTAAACAATTATGGTATTAACCTTAAAGCTAGCTTTTCCTATGTGGATGTTGTGGCTGTATCTGAAGATTTTCCTGTGGAGGTGTTTTCTGGGGATGGTGAGCCTTCTCCTATTTCACCAATCCAGGCTTTGGTTGTTTGTGATGTTTCTTCTCCTTTGGAATTTGTGGCCTAGGATGTTGTTTCTCTGTCTGTTAATTTGGTTTCAAATTTACCATTTCATGTTGAGTCTGGGTTATCTCCTACTGCTAATGACTCGGAGGGAACTGCTCTTTTTTTTAAATATTCATATTTTAGTTATGTCTAACAAAGAATTGAAAACTCATGTGGCCCGGTATGTGAATAACTCTGTCTTGGTTCAATCTGATTGGAAGGATTTGGATAATTCCCTTTCTACGCCTTCTAAGGGGGAGGATGAGGATTTTGGTGACCATGTAAATGATAATATATATCAAGCAGTTCTCAATGGCGCTGGCAAAAGGCATAAAAGTATATCCAAGAAGAAATAGGTTTTTGATTTCTCTATTGATGTTACAACAATGGACTTTGTTGGCTATTTGGACGATGATGAGGCGACACCCTGCTTTCCCTTGTTAGTTGGGCTTATTGGCAACCTTATTGGTGGGTGCACGTGTGGGATATAGGCTGTTTTGGTTTGAGTGGCTGTCACCAAAGGATGGTCTATGTCTGGTTGCGAGGTGGTGCAGGGGGGCTACCATTCCTGAGTCTATTTTGGATTCTTATCCTGTTGAGTGTCTCCCTTTTTTTAGTCTGCTTTTTTGCTTGTGACTTGTTGTTTTGTCGCTTGGGCTGTTGTTCGGATCGTGTTGTACTTCTTTTTCCTTTGAATAAAATTAGTTTTCTTTTAAAAAAATACGAGGACACTGAATTTAATGATATATTAAATTACTAAAAAAATATTAATACATAATATATTAATTTTTTATAATGAATAATAATTTCTTAAATGGGCTATTAATAATTTGTTAGTTTTTAATATAAATTTAGTCGTTAATTTATGCTTTTCAAAAAGAAAAAAAAAATCTCTCGCCAAAATTATTTGCATGTTTCAAGCTCTTGTTGAAGGAAACCAAGGCAAGCAACCTTTACACTATTTCAAACTTTTATTTTCCAATTATCATTTTTATTTTTTTTACTTCTTCTGTGAATATATACAACAAGCATTTTTCTTGCTAGCGTTACTTTGGTCTATGAGATTCCAAAAGCATCTCACATGTTTGAAATAGTAACGAAAGCCAATTGACATATTCTCTCTTATAAAAAGTCTCTAGGGGTGTTATGTAACTCAACTTTCTCAAAAAAAAAAAAAAAAAAACGGAATAATCACGAGTTGACGGACGACTCGTGAGCCCCGGCCGGGCTTGGCTCGATAAGTGGCTCTTAAGATGAGCTCGATGTGTTAACAAGTCAAACTTGAACTAGCACTGTCTCAACTGATTAGCTCGTGAACAGAGCCCTACATTGGATGCCCATACCCACACCCACCCACGTACCCACCCATACCCAATGGGCATGGGTGAGTACGCCCATGGCCTCGTGGTTGGGTATGGGTGGGTACTCAACATCAGAGGACAAACTAATTTACATTACTAATTATCATAAGCATGCAGTATATTACAGTAATCCTTACTATATAGTGCGCAACACTGAACCGTGTCATGACCACGATAAATTTTGATATGTGACTTGAAAGTTTGCAGTCAGAGAAAATGACAAAAAACTCAAGGCCATTAATCCGTGGCATACTGCATTCAAGAAGCGTAAAAAGTGGGTGGGTGTGGGTGGGTATGACATCCCGAAAGTCACCATAGGTGGGCATGGGCGGGCAAAGCCCGCTAGCGTAGAGCGTGTGTACCCAATGGGTACCTTGTAGGGCTCTGTTTGTGAACCAGCTCTTTTTAAAAATATTAATACAAAATATTCTTAAATATATTATGACTCAAGATTTTAAGTATAAATTTTTAAAAATTATATCTCAATTTCTTACATTAGCTAATTTATTATTATCATTACTGTAATTTCTTATTCTTCTTATCATTTTATTATAATAATTGATTTAAATCATAATCATTTTCTCTCCTTCATAATAAACAAGCCGGCTCGAACTCGTACGTAGAATAAAGCTCGAGCTCATGCTCGAACTCGATTTATTAATCAAGCACAAGCTCAGCTCAAGTCAGGGCTAACTCAAACTCAACTTAACTCGTTTACCTCTCTAAATCAACAAATGACAAAGGTGGTTGGGATAATCTTTCTTCTGAATGGTTGGGATAATCAGCAAAGTAGTCCTCTCAAAAGGAAAGAAGATTAATTGGACAATTATAATCAACAAAGAGAAATGAATCATAGATCACATGAATGACTTGATTGAGACAATTTGGATAGTTCTACTTCAGAACAAAGGAGATGGGTTGAGTCATATAGACTCGGTAATGTAGGGAGACTCCAACAAGGCAAAATGGCAAACACACATATGTATGTAAACATCTCTCTCTCTCTCATTTCACAGTACAGGAAAACGTTTTGTTACCGGAGGATAAAATCCACCGGTAACATTAGAAATCCGCCAGAAATTCCCTCTTTCCGACGAAATACGCGGTGAAAATTGTTCCGACGGTAATTCACGCGTCGGTAAATCTAAACCGGCGAAAACTTTCCGCTTGAAATATTTCCGGCAGCGATTCTGGCGGCATTCCAGCACAAGAATATGGGAAACCGACGTCTTTTAAGTTAGCAAATTTCAGCGTTTTCTCCACCGGTATCTCCAGCGGAAACTGTTCGCCGGAAATACCAACGGATAATCTGTCACCCTAGTCCGTCACACTATTATCGGCGGAGATTACCGTCGGTAAGGACGCCGGTTGTTCAGACGTAACTATTTCAGCCAGAAAATACGACGATAATGACAGATTTTCCTGTAGTGTCATGTATGCTCTCAGTTGATTCTTAAAATCTTCACAATAGATCAAAGAAAACATTGAAGGGCTGCAAACCATTTTTCTTACCTCTATTAAATTCACAATAAAATAAGCAATTTTGATACTCAAAATTTGATTAAATTCTCAATAATTTGAGTAAATATCCCCAAATACAAGAGATGGACCATCAATAATATACAGAGTGAATGCATGGAGATAAAATAAAGAGCCATTACCTACCATCGTCAGCAGCAGCCTGCAGGCGTGCTATGACATTAAAACAAAAGGACTCGATGCATAGAACTACAGAATTTGCTGCAAAATTTGGGTCTGATTCAACTAATAAAGTCGATCGGAAAAGTATTTTTGACAAACAAATAAATGGAGGTCGGGAAGATGACATTTGCTCTTTCCTAATACTTCTCGGCCTGGCCAATTCGTAAAAAGTCTAAGGGGCCTTTGCTTGTCCTTTTCTTCCCAGTTCCATTAATTTATTAAGTATTCTGTCTCCAAATAACTCCTCTTCCTTGTGAGGAATGGCTCTCTCTAGTGAATATATTGTAAAGATAATATTTCCCCTCTCTCTCTCTATAGAGCTTTTATTATGTACGGAGACCGGACGGGAGAACCGTCCGGTTAAACACTGGGTGCCTAACGGTAGCGAGTGCCGGTACCGAGCTGGGTGCCCACCAATAAGATGACGTGGCAAATTTTTATTTGTCTCCGGACGCCCTCCGCACTCCGCACAGAATAATTCTTCCTCTCGCAGAGATCTCTCTCTGTTTTTAAATGCATGGTTTCATAATCATATTAGGAATTGGGCCTCCTAGCTAGGTGAAATATAACTTGCAGCTGTCGGACGTCGTTCGGAGGTGAATCAAGACGCGCCACATCACTTTTTTGTTGTGTGCCGCTGTGTATCAGTGACGTGGCTTATCCTCACCCCCAGACTATCCAGTGACCGCACGTAACAATCTCTCCATTGCAACAAAAAATAAATAGATGATTCAATAATTGTGTTAAACTGTGCATTAAATTTGACAAGTTCATTTTATGAACAATTTTTTGAAATAAAAAGGAAAAAACTTTGAGAGAGAAAGAGAGAGAGAGAGAGAGAGAGAGAGAGAGAGAGAGAGAGAGAGACAAAATAATCTATCAATTATGCATATATGACTTTTTTAATCTCAGAGTGTAACGTTGCTCTAATTTAATCCACCGACTATACAAAATTGAACTTAAATTATTCAATTTTATTTTACAATTATAATATGAAGACTATTATGAATCAATTTTATATAATTAAGAGACAAAATTGGAGCAATATGATACTCTAAGACTAAGGCTTTGTTTGAGATCATTTTTTTAAAAAAAAATTTAAAGCAACTTTTTCATATAAATTTTTTTTAAAAGTAATGATAAAAAAATATTCTATATATGAATAATAATGAGATTATTTTGATACTTTTTTATATTAAAATAACATTAATTTTTAACATGAATCAATTAATGAAAATTACCTACCGATGCTAAGCTTGGTTGATAGGCCAGTATGGTTGGGAACCCCCAACCTGTGCTCGATTCTTCTCAAGCGGGTGGAGCCCAATCAAGTGTGGGCGAGGAGGTTTCTAAGATGAATGACTCTTCTAGGTCAACCAAGGATTAAACATATGATCAAATAACCTTTCAAAAACTACAGCAGGTGAATATCCCGTTCCAAAAAAAATTAATGAAAACAAATAAACCATCTTTCATCCGCAGCCACATATTTCCATAGAGTTTTGGTATCGATGCCAATTAAGGGATTTCTCCCTTCCATGAGTCATATCGTCTTTTGATTTGATGGGTTATTTGTCTTGTTCGTAAAGAGCTTAAAAATTAATGGAAGGGATGGCTGCCAAAAGGCAAATAAGAGTAAGCATAACCTCATGGTCGGCTACTTCTTTTTCATGCCTACATGATTAGGTGATTAGAAAAGCAATATCTTATTGTTAATATTAATCATATATTTGATACGTGTTAACTATCTTTTAGGTTTGAAATTATGCGTCGCTTTTTAATATCTTATAAATAAATTAAATTATTTTTTAATGGTGAAAATGCCAAATTTTAGTGTTTTACGTTCTTGTATCATTGTTTGCGTGCATGATAAGATTTTTTGTTTTTATTTTGCAGGGAAAATGACAGTTACATGTAGGAGTGTCAAAATAAGTTTTTAGATCAATTTTGGATGAAATTTGAAATTGACTTGCTCGTAACACGTCTGACTCGAATGAACCCGGTTCGGCCCGAACCTGACTAGACACAATAGACCCGCTAATCCGATTGAGTGTGATGGGCGAACGCGAGCGGATAGACGAGTGCGAGGGTGAAAGCTAGCGGTCGAGGCGCTAGCGTGACGAGTGTGAAGTGGGACGAGCGGCAGAGATTAAAGGGATGGATGTGTCAAACGGGTTGCATTCAAGTTTTGCGGGTTAACTCGAACCCAACCCGTTTGTTAAATGGGTCAACTTGAACCCATAATTTTTGGGTTGAGTATGTGTCAGGCTTTCTAATGTCATATATTGACATTCCTATTAAATCCTCAAATGAGATATGTTGTAGGCTAGGGGTGTAATGAAAAGAGAGTTGAATATATGCCTAATCGAGTTGAGCTCGTTTAATTCTTATTAAGCTCAAATTTTACCTCATTTAGTTAAGATAGAACTAGGCTCGTTTATTATGATTATTGGCTCGAGCTCGTTTGACTTGATTGTTGAGCTTGATTTTTTTAGTTTTAAATTAATTTTTTCATTTTTAAGGAATTTAATTCTTAAATTAGAAATATTTTAAATTCTTTAAAATATATTAAATAATGTTATTTTAAAATTAGCTTTTAAGTATATTTTAAGTTATTCGACCAGCTTAGCCGCTCGATTGTAGGCTAGCGTGAGCTCGAATTGTCGGCCTGATAAATTTGACACATGAGCTCGTTAATGAGTTGTGTTCGCGCTAGTTCTCAAACTAACTTGACTCATAGAATACAAAAATATTCATTCAATTATTTTACATTCTAATATAAATAGACTTCAAAAATACTGTTTGGCTACCACTGCGTTATTATGCAGAACTTTTATCTATCAATTTAATAGTATTTTTGGAAGAAAAGTAATTTGGAATTTTTAGTATTTCAATCGTAATTAGAATTACATTTTTAAAATTTTGAAAATACTCTTATGTAATTATAATATTTCAATTTATTTCTTTTTTATGAAGGGAGTAGATTTTTGTTTTTTACTTACGTGGGATCCAACTGCTCTTTGAGTTGACTCCACTTTGGAAGAAAGATTTCTTCTAAAAACTATTGAACGTTATCAGTTGATAGATTTTTAAATAGATTTTTTTACAAATGTTTCAGCAGTCTATGTGCAGAGATTTTGAATTATGAATGAAAGGTAAGAGGAAATTCTATTGTGCAAAATAGGGGTGTTAATTTCGGTTACGGGTAAGATTCGGGTCAAATTCAAAACTGACACAACACTATTTGTGTCAACCTGAACCCGACTCATTTTTTGAAAACGGGTTGATTTTTTTGGATCCGAATCCGACCCAGTTCGGGTTCAGGTCAGCCTAACCCGATCTGACCCGCGGACAAGGCAAAGCCGGCAGTGTCATCACTTGGGATAGCGGTGATAGCGGAATGCCATGCGGCAACGGGGGGCAGGCAGGTCAGCGCAATGGGCAGACCCACGCAGACGCAATGTGGAAAAGCTGGGATGCGACGCGGATTGGTCTTGCCGCCTCAGGAAACGACGAGCGATGCGGGATTGGGCTTGGGATGTGGCGCGGGCAGCTCCGGACCTCCGATCTAGTGCGGTTAGCGCAAGTCATTTCTGGGTTTAGGGTCAACCCGAACCTAACCCGATTTTTAAAATGGGTCAAAAACCCTAACTCAAACTCGACCCGGTTCGGGTTAGGATCAACCCAAATCCGAAATTTTCAAATGGGATTCAAGTCAAATTTTCGGATCGTTATTTGACACCCCTATTGCTATGACAAACCCATAACATATTAAACAAAGAATGTGAAGTCAATCTACGATGTGTATATTTGCTGCAGAGAAAAGTCACTGATGATCAAATTTGTAATAGGAGCTGAGGTTTGTTCAATCCAACTGAACTAATTAATGGTCTCCGATGGGATCTAGTCCAAAAAAATAAATTTCTAAGGAGGATTATAATTAATTAATAAATATAATGCTCACCCTAATTAGAGTGTGTTATAGCCTAAGTGAATTATTTTGGTCTAAATAATTGTCGGTGTAAATATGCTTTGATCATTGTGGTTTTCCTACGGGTGTGTTGATATATATGACACAAACGCACTACTTTATTAGTATAAATTCGGAGTCAATTCAAAATTTTTGGGTAAAATTTTAAAGTTGAAAGTAGCCAATTGCTTGATTTTGGTCTCGGGAAAAAAATGGCGGAAATGAACAATGCAATGTCAATATTGGCGTCCCACTGTTCACCTGCAGCCAAATAGCGTAAGTTTTACCGTTCGGCTGGAGCTGACGAGGGACGTCATTCAAGCGTTTGATGTTCGAATGGAGATGCCCTTAGTTAATCAGTCTAGGGTAAGGCTTTCAATCTCCATCATGGTTGACATCAATGCTAGAGACTACAAAAATGTTTATATATATATTTCATGAATTTGTTTAATCTTACAAAAGGAAGTTCTCTTTCCTACTGATTTCCCATATTCTGTATCTAGATTTGACTAAATATACACTACATGAATATTTCAACCCATCAATTTGAATCTTATTATGCAATACTCAGATTGCTTTATAGGTGATGCCAACTAGATTATACCTAGCTGTGTCAATTTTTGCCACGACCCGAAACCCGACCCAGAAAAATCCGGGTTCGGGTCAACCCGGACCGAAACGAGTCGGGCTCGGTTTCAACAAATCAACCCATTTTAAAAATCAGGTTGGGTTCGGGTTGACCCAGCAACCCGAAATTGACTAAAAAATGACCTGAAATTGACACAAAAACTCGAATTTGACCCGAAAACCCGAGATTGACCAATTTTTGACCCAAAAATCGAAGTTTGACCCGATTGTTGACCAGAAAACTAGCAATTTTGGGTCAACATCGAGTCATTCGTGTCAGGTTAGGTTGACCCGGACCCGAATCGGGTCAGGTTCGGGTCCGAAAACCTGACCCGTTTTTAAAACTGGGTCAGGTTCGGGTTGATCTAAATAGTGCTAGGTCAGTTCCGGGTTCGACCCGAACCAGACCCGTTGATCCAAATTGACACCCCTAATTATACCTCATAATAAACAAGTAATTGAAACATTCAACAATCTTTTTACAGTCCTTTAACCCAGCATGTTTCTCATGACTATGAAAAAGCAAATTGCTTGTTAAGTTAGTGACTCATAGTAATACTGTGCAAGCTCATTCTTCCGATATGATATTCTTTCAATGTAACGATATTTAAAACTATGCATGTTTCCACATGTTCGTTGTAAATGTGACGAGTATGATTAATATTATTAATCCTATATTGTCATCAAAAATTTACTTTTGAGTATGCTATGGAGCACTTTTTTTATGGAAAAGCTTATACTTATTATAACATGGCTATTTTCATATAATTTCTTTCAAAAGAAGGGAAATTGTTCATATATTTAGTGTCGTCTGGTCAACTAATTTTGGGCATTTGGAATTCAGAGATCTATAAACACTCCATTTGGTCGGAGTTATTCATAAAATTCTTCAATTAATGTTCATGAGGAGGAACATTGATTTCTAAAGAAGCTTCTTATTAGTCATAATTACTTGATTATTATCATGTTCTTTTATATTAATATTTTTTAAATGGGATGGCTCACAAGCTAACAAATAGAGTCAGAGATGGCTCAAGCTTGCCTCGTTAGTTCATTGAGCTTGGCTCACGAGTTGCTTGACTGTGTCGGACCTGGGAGCGAACCAAGGTTTGGAATGAGAGAAGTCCCACAAGTTGGGTCGAACCTGGACAGGCGGCTGGGTCGCACAATTGGCACTGGACATGGGCGAGCAGGGGTTCGAGGTCAGGTTAAAAGCTCACAGAACAAGCGCTGATTACCATAATTGAAATAAATCTAATTACAGTATTGACTTCTTTTTCTTTAATTTGAATGTAACCATTTGAGATTTTTTTTTAAGGGAGAAATCTAATGGGTTAGTAGAATTGGATACAAAAAAAAAAAAGTTATTTATTTATTTTTTAAGAAAATTTTCTTAACTGAACACTAATTTTTATAGAATATGTTGCCAAGACAAGTTGTACTTGGATTATGGAGAACTTGGTCAAAGGAAAACAAGGAAAAAAAATTCTAAAGATTAAATAAATTCTTGCATATTCATAGTCAATAAAAATTATCATAGCTTCATTTCTTTTCCTTTGTTATCCTTTAATTCAAATAACATCTTTCACTTTCATGATGATAGAAAATATATTTTAATTTTTAGCTCTATCGCTTGATGGAAACAAAGTAATAAAATAAAAATTATTTCAAGCTCTCTTATTAACACCATGTCGCAATAGGGGCACATATCCACATTGATGTTGCATCAAAGCATAATCATTACTAAGGCTTTTCATCAAAATAAAATATCATCATCATCAATCATGAAGCACACTTCCTAAATCATGAAGAAAAATAAGCATGACCAACAAATTGAATGACTAATTTTGTATGTGCTTAAAATCAAGAGCACTCTAGATTTTATATGAGCATGGTAGGACTTCCAAAGTATGGGATGAAGATTTTATTGAAGGTTTAAAACATGATTAACAACTTATATAAAATAAGGATACAAGTTTCAAGACCTTTTGTCTATGAGGAAGAAAAAAAATGAAATAATTATCATTATTCTACCTACTTAGAAAGGAACATAAGTTTTAAAATGTTTTACAAATGCTTATTGAAGTTGGTGGGAAGCCTTTAGGTGAGATTAATGAATGAAGATGGCAATAAATCTTTAGTCTAATGTCTAAGAATATTATTGGAACTTTGTGGTGAAAAAGTGAGGGGTTTGGAGGAATTTGGTGGAGGGAATTTCAAGACTAGTCCTAATAAGTCTATAGAAAATTCTTCGTGTAACTTATAGTTGAACTGAATGTCTTGATTAGACAAACCTACCAACACAAAAGGTGATTCAATTCAACTCCAAATGAGCATAAATTAAGCACTTAAAGCATAATTAAAAATCTTAGGATGTTAATTGGTTGGTAAATTGATCTCCAAATCTTGCTCCCTTGGAGTCAAATCAAGCATTTAAATGTGATGAATATAACAAACCAAAGATTATTTGATTTCAACATCATTAAAGCACTTAAATGCTTATTTTAAACTTTTGGGTCATTGCAGAATTGTAGTTGAGTGATGGATGTCAGAGAATTGTAATCGAGCGATGGTGGTAGGTGGATTATAGTCGGATGATAGTGATCAGAATGACTGATATTCAAAAGATATTGTTTGGTCATGAAGGTCTGATTGTGATAGTCGGATGGATATGGTATGATAATGTGATTGGATAACATTAGTATTATGTTTGAAGTTCTCTCAATATTCAAATTAATGTCCAAGTTGCCCTCATCTTTCATATAGAAAATGAGGTCCAATTAATAAATTATGAGTGTGAAGTTATCTATAAATGTACCTAAAATTCAAAGCACTCCATTGGAGGTCTATATTGATCACGTTGATCAAAGACCCAAAAAATATCTCTGTGGCGTTGAAGGCTCTATTCTACAACAACTCTAGGGGTAGCTTGCAGCACTGTATCATGCATATCGAGGTGTTGGGCACAAAAATTAAATTTTAATATTTTTTTAAATATCCCCGTAACCCACTACCCCTCCCTCACACTCATATTGCTTGGCTGGGAAGGAAGAAAGGAGGAGGAGAGAGAGAGAGAGAGAGAGAGTTGCATTTTATGGATTAGTGCATTTCATACATAATATTCAATGAGAAAAAGATTTGACATATATAAAATACATGACTTAGAAGCTCTGTGGTCAGTCTAAATTAAAAAAAAAAAAACTGAAAAGTTTCCTGAAACTTAGATCTATTCCAATTCAACACAGTATGACCAGTTCGTCTTTGAGTCATATTTAACTGGGTTGTGACATATAGTCACTTAAATCATCCACATCATAAATCTAAAGTCATACATTGGGTTTCAAGGTTTGGGTTCCATCTTCACATGGTCGCCCATATTTTGAAGATTTCTATAGATCCACTCCATGAAACTTTAGTCCAAAGCTTCTAAACTAATTAATAATACCAACCTCCAATGCCATTCCCCCATTTAGAAGCCAAACCTTAGGCCTCCACCGAATTTGCTATCATAGCACATAGTTGGAGAAGACAAACACTGAACAATCCACTAAGGAAGAGTTTTCTTTATTTGACAATTAGGTAAAATATTTTTCCTCTATCAATTTTCTTTTAATGTAGTTTATTTATATATTATATAATAGGTTTGCTTTGTTAGAGGGTAATTCTAAGAAAAAACACGTTATTCATCCAATTAATTGACTCTATAGACTTGACTTAGTCGTTTTTCATAAATTTCAATTATTTGCTTGCACAACATGCCATCTAAATCCGTTAGATCGGAGTCAAGATTATAGAGGACCTTAATTGATCATGATGAGAGATTTGATCAAGTCCAAAACTTTTATAACCTTAATTCTCTTCCTTTCACAAAGAGAGAGAAAGAGAGTATAATATGCCCATTTTAGGAAATTTTATTAGGTCCGGACACCTGACGTAGCTCTACATCCGGATGCCAATAAAATGTCGCCACGTGCTCTTACTTTTTACCGCGCGGCCCGACGACCCGACCCGGACCGGAACCCAATATTGCTATGTATTAGCTGATTTGTACAGACCTGGGTATTGCTATGTTTTGCTCGGTATTGCTCGGTAACGAGAAATACCATTTTGTCAAGACCAATACCTAGCAATACCGAGCAATACCCCAGTTTTGCTAGGTATTGCTCAGTATTGGTCTTGACAGAGCGGTATTTCTCGTTATTGTTAAGCAATACCTAGCAATACACGAACATAACAATACCGGGTTTCCATTCTGGGTCGGGTCGTCGGGCCGTGCGGTAAAGAGTAAGAGCATGTGACGACATTTTATTAGCGTCCGAATGTAGAGCCACATAAGGTGTCCGGATCTAATAAAAATTCCCATTTTAGAGAGGATTTCGCATTTCAAATAAGAATATTATTCATGAATCACAACAATCAAGTAAAAGCTTAAATATGACGGGTCACCTTTGCTAAAAAGAACAAAATAGTATGATCTGTCGCTTCAATTTTGCTTTCCTTGAAATAGGCCACAGAAAATGATTGCAACGCCCATATAATAAACGAGCAGGTACCACATAAGAATTAACATTTTTTTAACTTTTCCATATCGAGAAATAATGAAGTTTCATCATTTTGATTGCCATCAGCAGCAAAAATTATTACAAATTCACCCATTCTTTTCTTATTTAATTCATATCGAAACAAAAATAGTATTTTGAAAATTAGGGATGTTTAACTGGACAATTAATGTTTTAATAATTTTGTAAATTAAAATATTACTTCAATGAATTGGTTTGTTTGTTTGGCTTGGTGTTTTAATGAACGTGAATTTATGCTGAAATTCCTTCCTTTTTCAACGGGATGTTCCAAAAAATCTTGTCTTATAGTAGAAGGTGTAAGTGAATAATAAGCCGACACCTATCGATGCTTAGCTTGGTTGGTGGGCCACTAGGTTGGGGAGAGGCATTGCCTCTTAAGTGGGGTCCAATCAAGTGCGGGCTTAGAGATTTACAGGGTGGGTGTCTCTTTTGGATCAGTTGAAGATTAGTCACGCTGCCAAGAGCCTTTCGAAGGTAGCAGCGAGTGGATACCCCGTTCAAAAAAAAAAAAAAAAAACTGATTTGAAAGACGTCTAGAGGTTGGCACTATAAATGACTCCTGAGTTGAACTCGATGAACTAATCATCCAAAGTCTAACACGCGTCATTATCTCCCAAATCAGCTTGTTTAAAAAATAATAATATAAAATCCATTTAAAATATATTAGTATTTAAAACTTTAAGAAAAAAATTTAAAAATACTTAACAATAAAGCTCACTTCATTATATTAAATCATTGCTTACTATTTTTTTTCTAACTTCTCATTCATTTAATTATATTCTTATAATAATTACTTAAAGTCAAAATTACTTTTTTTTCTCTTTTTAATAATAAATGAATGAAACCGGACAGGAGGGGGTTCGACGAATCCACGTCGATGATCCGGTGACCGTGTCCGGATACATATCCAAGAACTCCTCGAAAGAAATCACACCTGAATAAAATTCAGATACGAAAAGACACAAAACTCCACACAAATATTATTCATCTCAAAATCCCCCCCTTTCAATCAATGTCTGCATGTATATATAGACAAATATAACAACATAATAGGCTATATGCAATAGAAGAAAACACTAATCCTATACAACCATATAAACTACCAAACAGAATCAATCTAGCCTAAAGTAATAAAATTAAACAGCTCAAGTCCGGCATCATAGTGCCGGGGTAGGAGGAAATTCAGGCTCATAAGAAAATATCTGATTGTCCACCCTAAGGAACTGGGTTGGGTTGACAAAACTGGTCTGGATATTTCAACCCATTATCCTATTTGAACTCGATTAATTAATCAAACACAAACTCACACGTCTATCTAATAGTGACAAATAAGCGGTAATTAAATTAATATAATAGGTTAAAATTAAGTATTAAAAAATCCTTTATTATTTATTGAAATCACTATTCCCTCAAATAAACATACAAGTTTCATTATCGTCGGAACACAAATAATGGTGGTAGTGAAGTCCAGCTATAGTTTAACTATTTCGTGGTTGCTTTCAACTTTCCGGATTGCTTGGATCCCAAATAACAGCATCCACTACAATTTCCCAGAGTTGTAGCTTAATCAACCTCTCAAGCTAATTAATACAAGTCGATGAGAAATTTTGACCCTTTTGACAAAAACATTCAACCAAAACCATTGGGTTGGAATTTATTAAGAACCCATCAGTCCTTGGCCACAAAAACGCATGGAAAGTAAGAAGAAAGGTCAAACAATGACCGTGAATTGGGCAGGGATATGCTCAAATGCTGACAACTCTCATCAGCTATTTGGCTAATTGGTCGGCTAAATTTTACTATTTTTATTAATTTTTTATTTGTTTTAATCATTGATCATTTGAAATTGTCTTATGTTATTTTAATAGTAAAAATATTAAATAAAATGCAATTTTTTTCACCATTAGTCGCATTTTGAATTAGATTAAGTAGTGAAAAATATTAATTCTTTGTGGAATCTAATTGTACCGATCAATCGTGTTTGCATTATTAACTTATTACTTATATCTCAATTTTGTTAATCAGGATTATTGAATATTGCAAAGAGGCCTACCCTTCCTTTAATTTAAGAGCATTGAGTCTACTTTTTTTTTTTCAACCTAGTCATATAAAGCTATTATTCTAGCATTATGACAAAGAGCGGAGTGTCATACTACTTCAAAACTCTAAGCTACAAGACTATCAATCAAACTTAAAACAGAGTGGAGCGTCACTGCAATCCAAATCATAGCGCCACCATATTAAGAGTGGAGCTAGATAGTTTTTTTTTTTAAGTATAATAGTTGCATCACTAGGGATGGTTTTCATCAATTCTATATAGAACATAGTGAAGGATTCATTTAGGACAGCTTTTTTATTATGTTTTTAAAATAACCTTCAAATTTAAAAATTAAAATTTTTATACTAAAAAATTACTTAAAAAAGAATTAAGAAAGTCATCCCAAACAATGTCAAAATGAGATTAAGGATGAGTGAGAGACAAAGAGATCAATAAAATTTCTCCCATTTTTATAACAAATGTTAAAGAGCGATGTAGTTCTATAATTTTTTAAAAAATTTTGAGTTGTTCTACGTTAAATTTTGGATTTTTTTCTACTGCATTTTCGCTTTCTTGTTTGTTTTCGCTGCGGTGCTTATGCTCAACAAAATAAAATTCAAATTTAACATAAAAAATAAAATAACATAAGGGGCACAAGCCATTTCAAACCAAACAGTTCTATAAAATACAAGAACAAGCTTGGCATATAAAAAACTACATAATCAGTTAATTTAAACTTTATATAAAGAAATTCTAAAAAAAAATAAAAAAAAACGTCACCACCCAAAAAAAAAAAGGAAAAAGCCAAGACATTTCCATGCTTCATAATGATTAGGAAAAAAGAAAAAAAAAAGAAGGGAGAAAGAAACCAAGGTTAGGGGATAATAAAAGCCCTTCGGAAAGAAAATATTTACAAACGATGCCATGGGCAAGCGTAGTAGTGTTCAGGAAGCCGCCGACGGCTGGCGAGCAAAAGGGTAGAACCGGGGTTTAGGGAAGAGAGAAGTAACGAAGGGGACTGGCGGCTTATCAGAGCCGGTCGGAGGAATTGAACTGGCGGTCGGAGCGGCGGTTGAAGTTTGGTTGGCAGCGGCGGCGGAGGAAGAATTGGAGGAGACGCGCTCGCAGGAAGGACACATGGAGAGAGTGGTGGCCGGAAGCTGCATGTAAAAGGGTTGTGAGGTCTTGAGGGCTCGAAGCTCGGAGAGCTCTTTTTGAAGGCGACGGTTGTCCTCTCTAAGCGTTTCGCAGCAGCGCTTGAGGTATTCACAGTCCACCTCTGTTTGCTTAAGCTTGGTCCTGCGTCCATCAAACATTATTATGATTATACGTATCCTTTTGCAGAATAAAGATGAAATACAAAAAAAAGATCATTTTTTTGTGGATCTCTCTCTTTCTCTCTCTCGGAACAGGGAGATGACAGAAAGGACTCCTTTTTACAGGATTTCTTTATAGTTTTGTTTCAGGGAAGAAAATCATAATCTCTATCAAACAGAAAACTTCCTTAATTCTCCGGCTACTCAAATATAATTGGAACCAGCAAATCCCGTCCAGAGTCTTTCTACTTTGAAACGTATAGGTGGATTCGGAGAGAGACAGAAATAGAGAGATATTTGATGGAGAGATCAGCATACCTTGCACGGCGGTTTTGAAACCAAACTTCAACCTGCCGGGGCCGGAGATTCAGCTGCTTGGCAAGAGCAAGCTTCTGTTTCTGAAGCCATAGACAGAAAAAAAGATTGAAACTTTTAATATGCTGAAAAAAGTTTAAAGAAAAATATTTCAGACGAGATAGTGGTAATCATACCGGGTTGAGGGTGCTGTGCTCTTTGAAGCTCTCCTCCAAGAACGCAGACTGCTCTTTGGACAGCCGGAGCTTCTTCCTCGACCCGCCGTTGTCTTCTTCATCGCTTGCCCTGGACGATGTCCTCTCCAAGTCCGCCGCCGCCGCCGCCGACATCCCAACTCCACCGGCGAAATCCACGTGGAAGGATGAAACCGTGCTGTTCGGTGATGACGACACAGCAGCCCCATCTTCCGCCGATGGCACCTGGTTCACATCCAAAACCCTAGTCGTCGCCTCCAAATTCCCTAATTTTACCCGAATCTAAGTTAATAATCAATATTTTACCGTGCTAAATATACCGAAAGATAACAATAAAACAGAGTAATCCGCATGAAAGCGAGCAGGCTATGAAGCAAAAACGGCTGAAAAATGTAAAGATCGATCCATGTTTCCACATCATTAATGAATAAAGTTTTCTAGCAGTTTTTAGCGTAATAAAAACGAAACCAAAAAAAAAAAAATCTCATCTTTTAGAACATACTGTTCTCCGTCGACCATGGAAACCCCATTTCCTGGCGAGGAAGCGGCACAAGCGGAAGGAGATTAAGCTGAACCGGCGAATCCACAGACCTTCTTCTCTTCCCTCTCTCCTCCATCTCCCAGTTTCTACCTCCACCTATATCTTCTTCATCCTCTTCCCCTCTCCTCTCCCGCCCACCTCCTAGCTCCATGCAAAATCCCAGCTTCAATTTCGTACTCGGCCTTCCTCTCTCGCCGACGATCTTCTCCGCCGGCGGCTCTCCCAAGCTCAGCGCTAGCTCCATCTCAGAAAGATTATAAAAAACAAAAAAGCAATAATCACAAGAAGAGAGAAACAGAGTAGAACGTTTATAGCCTCCCGAGATCTTATAGAGAGAGAAGGAGAGATTAATCGATTGCAGCAGGAGCAAATGAGTTTGACCGACAAACCCAGGTTGACAAAACACACGTGACCCGCAAAAGGGAAGCAAAAGCGATTTAAAAACGATAAAACTAAATTACAAAAAAAAAAACATTAAACAAACAAGAAATCAGCTTTTATACAGAAAGCTAATTCCATGATTTTTCATATTTTTTCCTTATTATTATAATGGATCTTCTAATTCGATCGACTAATTAATATATTGCCGTATAAAGATAGTTTTGCAGATCGGCCCTGCAGTAGTACATATTTGCAGCAGGGGACAAATGACGGACACAAATATCGACGTAAGAATCCCAATTAATTTATTATTTGTCTTCCTGCTATTTTAATGCTTCTGAAGTGGCGCATTAAAAAAAACATTTAATTCGTGGACAATAGTGGTGAGGCGGGACAAATAGATAGGCAACAGGGTTGGTCACTGGCTGCAATCATAGATGATGATAGCAACTGTTGCATGCAAAGTATCGGGTGGGTTGATTTGAGAAAATTATTTTCGGCAATGCTACAATTTATGATTTAATTAGTTCTCACTTTTTTGTTTTGCAATTAAATGATTTACAATAAAAGAAAAATTATGTCAAAATTTTGAATTTATTTCTAAATAAATATAATATAAATTATTAATGTGATACGCTTACTTAAAATAATTGAAAGAATATGATCATAATGTTTTAATCATTTGTGGTATACATTTTTTCATATTAAAATACTGCAATTTTAAAATTTTTGAACTTCTTAAATGATATAGATTCTAATTTTTTGAAATTATTGTAAAAAGCAGTTGTCAAATAGAAATTATGATTGTGATTTGAAAAGCAAAGTACTAAGGAAACAGTTCTAAACGAAGCCATAAAGTAGGGGTCACGATAGATTAAATACTTTCGTTTGATTAAGGTTTCGCTTGGGACGACTATCTTGCTGCTTCTAAAAGCAGCTTTCTAGTGCAAAAATTTTAGTTTTTCACTAACAAGCTGCTTTTAGAAGCAATAAAAAAGCTGTCCCAAACATATTCTAAGATTCGTTAAATACTATGCTCTATAAATAACGGAGGTCTCATGAGTTCGTTGTTATTTGAGTCAATAAATTGCATAAGAGCTAATCATAATTTTACTCAATTGCTTGTAGGTAGGGTCATTTAATAAATGCAATTATAACATATTTCAAGAATATTAAAATTATGGCATTTGGTTGAAATTTGTAAAAACTTTTAAGTTATAGTTCACCTTTTTCTCTCTTTTTATTAATTTCTTATCCATGAAAAAAATTACTCTTATCTCAATTATTTCCCCCTAATTTCTAAGTAAGAAAAAGGACTAATATATTTAAATATTAACCAAATAGCATATTTTACAATTTTATCTTTTAATGCAGTGAGGAATTATTTTTCTCAATAAGATTTCCTATTCATTCAAACTTTTGATTTTTTATATCATATAGCATTACTCAAATATTTGTAATAGTAAGCGAGTTTGTATATTTGATCAAAAAGTCCATATTTGTTTATATAAACTTTATTTATTAATATAATTCATGTTAAAAAAGAAATTACTTTTTTGGCACAAATCTTGTGTTGCCATCCACTATCATCATCCCGAGAAATTATTTTATGCGGACACCGAATGTCCGGAGGCTAATTAGAACACGCCACATCACCTAGTACACAGCCACGGTACACGTCAAAATATGTATCACATGTATTAATTTTATTCTCGTCCAAATAAGTCTAAATATTTCAATATATTCATTTTATATTTGCATTTTATTTTATATTCTCTTTTCATCCAACAAAATTGTCCTAATTCTTTTAGCACGATCACTTAATTTAAGCCATGAAAAAATTGCTACTTAATTTTAATCAATACTAATAACCTTAAATAACATCATCAGTGTAACCCAAACCAATCTTAGGCTATTCAAATCATGAATTATAGGGATAATTAAAGCTTAAGATATAATTACTAAACCTAAGAAGGATTAAACCTTTTTTAAGTAGGTATAGTCCTCTCCTTTATGCAATCTCCTCCTAGCATCATTCCATCCCCCCACTTGGCTATCATGCTAAGTGCATGTACCTAATCTCAATCTTTAATTAACCATGGTTAACCATGGTTTAATCATGGTTAGTTTAAGAAGGATTTAGAGAAATAAGCTAAGATAGGAAGGGAAAGGCTAGTCAAAATTGCTCAAAGGCCTAACTCCTAAGGTTCAGTCCCATGTGTGTTGGGGAAGATGAAATATGACTGACCATCCAATTTATTTAAAATGTTGACTTGCACAGGCTTTTTTAAGATTTTTGTTGTGAGCTATCGAATGAACTAAATCAGATTTTTTTTTTTTTCTGGAACTGTATCTTGATATATAGATTCCATTAAAAATAGTTACATGACATTTTCATACCATTTCCTAATTTTAAAAAAAAAGCAAATAACATCTATTTTAGTTTAATTAATGATCAATTGATTTCAAAAAAATATGAGCACACCATAAAATCTTCAAGCTCTAGAGATCATTTTTTTTTAAACACAAACACAAACTTTATTAAGATAAAAAAAGAGTACAAGAAGCATAGGAACGAAACGATAAAAAAGCTACATAAGATACAAATGAGTTACAACCCAACGGGCTTAGTAATTGGTCGAGGCTTCCAACTACACTGAAGCCAGGAACAAACCATCCAGTTTGGTTCAGAGAGCAATAACACACCAAGTAGCCAACCCAACCGAGCAAGAAACTCACCACCAAAGGTTGCCACGAGCCACGGCTACGAAGCAGTGAGCCCCAGCCACATCATTGACTAGAAAACAAAAATGGCTAATTGTAAATTTAAAATGAAGCTCCAGTAAACCGGCAACAATCAAAGGACAACCAATGCAAAAATCAACAACCATAAAGAAGAAGCAAAGACAACCGAGAACAGTAGCACCAACCCACAAATTATTTCTTCCCACGTTTACACCTCCCACGAGAGAAAACAAAAACAACAGGACGACCATTCTGCAAAGTAAAATCAACCCCAGGTTCATCATCCCCACTAGCCTCCAAAGATGAATCGGATGAGCATTGAAGTCAATCTAGTTGCATCCTAACACTCTCCCCTGCATTGGCACCCACATGAGCAACCAAAGCCTTAGGTGATAATAAATTAACAAGGACCTCAACAAAATGACCAATTACAGTTGGTGTAACCAGAGAAATAAAAGTAGGAACAACACCACTAGCAGATCCCTCACTCACCATACCCGACGGTGTAACCGATCTATCCCCACCCAAATTAATCGAAGAGTAAGACATCCAAGACCCAGGGGAAAATTCATTAGGGATGCCAGACTCACCAGAATCCTCCACAACCACACCAGGCACCTCATTACCATTCAAAAAGCATGAGGCAGACACAACACCCACAACAGACAAAACAGGACAAAAATTAACATCACAACTCAAACGACCACCAACACTAGTATAAGCCCAAGGGTCCTGAATAGAAGGTAAAACCCCAGCCACGACATCCTCAGAAACCTTCATAGTAGACCCAGGGGCTACAACCTCATCAACAGAAACCACATTGTTCAACGAATTAACATGCAAAGGGGCATGAGAAACTGGCACCAGAGACCCCATTTCATGAACAGGAGGTACAAATAGAAAGGCATCAAGAGACAAAACAGCTACAACATCCTCAAGATTACCACTGACACAATCCAAAACCTGCTCCGCAGTCTCCTTCACAGAAGGGACAACAACATTTTCAACCAAAGAGGGGACTAAATTAGAGCTCGGGTTAAGAGTAGCATTACGGAGAACACTCCAGCCAGAACTGCATTTACCTGGAACATGGCCACCACTTAGAAGATGCACAGAAGGGGGGAAATGCATCTAACACAATCTCCTGCACATACCCTAAAGTTTCAAAGTCTAACTAGACTTGATTAAGATAGGATTGAGTTATATCAAGCTCCACTAAGACACGGGCAATAGATGGTCATGAATCAATAGAAGTAGCTTCATCAATTTTCAACAGCTTACCAAAAATGGCACCAATGTCATGAAGAACATGAGGGGTGTATAGATGGAGATGAAGATGCAGAAAAGATAATATCAGTATAACAGTCGACTCAACATCAGCATCCAAGCAAGGCGACCACTTCGTTAATTTCATATAGCAGTTGAAAACAAGATAAGATCTATGGCAAAAATCCTTATAATAGTCTAGGTCATTAGCTAATTTGATCAGAATGTGTGAAGGATCCAGCAAGGTAACAGATACTTCGCCATTTAGCTTTAGGTTAAAAAAAATTTCTGAATGGTGTCAAGCCATGGAATGTAGAAGGGAAAAAATTAACTAAAGAAAATTGAAAAGGGATAGCCAGATCCTTGATTTCCTGGTCAGAAATCAAAAGCATGGGCAAGCCATGGAATGTAGAAGTCCGTAAATTCAAAAAAGAAGAAGACGAAGAAGATCCAGCGAGCGCATCTAAAAAAGAACGTGAATGAGAAAAACCCCCAAGAAACCAGGGTCACGTAACTTATTCGGTGCCATATCGGCACCGCCAGAGAGAAATCGATAAAAAGAACCGAGAGAAGAAACGAGTAATCACCAAAACAAGTAGGATACAAAGAGAAGAAGAAAACTTCCCTGAAATCCAGGAGACCAACCGACGAGGAAGCCTCAGCGGGGCGGGGAGAACCTCGGCACAGCCCAATAAAAGAAACCCTAGCAGAGGGAAAGAGCCCGAAGGGAGCAATAAGCTCTAGAGATCATTAGTTTCATACTTAATAACTTTTTAAAATTAATTTTTCATTAGTTAAAAATCATCATTGCATGAACTATGATGAAATTAAAAATATATATTCAAGTTATTTCAAATTTTGTAGGATAAATTGGTACTTTTAAAAATTTAAAAAAACTATTTTTTAATTATTTTCTTCAACTCTTTCAAGTTAAAAAAAAAAAACTATTTTCTTAATTTTCAAAATATGAAAATAATTATAAGAAATCAAGTTTCACATGTTGAATGTTAGTGACCATGCATGGCTTTAAATTTAAAATCATTTTCAACTGATTTGAATACTCTCCATTTTTTTTCAAAAATTCATTTAGTAATTTTCATAATTAATATATCATTCACATTAATTTTTAAAATCACTACAAAAAATATGAGATTTCTGCAGTACTTATTAGTAGCGGTTTTAAAACCGCCACTATAAATTGGTATAAACACCGCTGCTATAAGATTATCAAAAACTTTAATTTTTTCCGACCGCTGCAAATTTTTCGTAATTTGAAAATCACTGGTATCTCCTCTCTACCTCCCGTGCTGATGCCTATGCTCTAGCTCCCGCTTGATATCCTCATCAATCTGGCCAAAGGCAAGAAAACTACAGGAATTTGGCCAGCAAAGAGCAGGGATGACATTGTCACAAGGTATAATGAAGCAAATTTGGCCAGCAAAATCTGGTGGTTCTATGGTTAAGATCCGAAATGGTTTGTACAGCAGCAGGAAGCACGAAAATGATGTATATTTTTTGTTCCAACAATGATTTCGAGCTTGCTTCAAACTCATTCCGTTTCTCATTGGCCCACAGGAGGTTTTGAAACTTGATGCCACATCAAATGTGTGCCCGTCTACTAATCTTTTACAAAAAAAATTAGTAGGTATTTAAACTGCTGCATTAGGCCATAAAAAGTACTTCAAATGTCAGATTTTTTAATAAAGAATATTAAATAATGAAAAAAATCAAAATAAATTGGGACTGATCGTTATATATATATATATAGACACACACATTCTCAAATATTTTGAGAATTTTCTAATTATTTGATATTTTTTATAATTTTCGTCGTGTGGTGATGCTCATGAAAATATGTAATAATATTTAGAATATTTTTTAACGCGATTGAGAATATTCAGCGTACTTACACTCGACACTTGCATTTATATAGGAGTTTAGGCTTGTTAGGTCATTGTACTTGTGTCTTAGCTTATTTACTTGATTGATTTGGATATCAATTTAGTAACCTATAGTCAAGTTTAATTGACATGGATCAAGCACTATATTGCACTTATTTAGTACATTAGTTAGTCCATCACAATTGGTATGCTAGCTAATGAGGAACTGCACATCTTAATATAGCATACCTAATATTCTAAAAATATATTGCTTAGCTCCTCGTAGGCCTAAGGTAAATTTGTATATCACACCACTGTGAAATACTTCTAAAGATTATCGTGAACTACCTTATTAAAGCACTTGCATGCATTTTATCGCTTTGATTAATAGATTGGCATAATTTTTGTATAATGGTCTAATAATCCTCCCTTGACTAAACTTCATTTTTTACTTGTGATTGGAGAACAATAGTCGTATGACAGTGGTCGAAGAATCATAATTGACTGACAATGATTGAAGAATTGTAGATGAGTGATTGTGGTAGAAAGACTATAATCGGGTGATAGAGTCTAGAGGATTATAGTTGGCAATAGTGGTCAAATGATTGTAATTCAAAGATGGTTTTTAGAGGATCATAATAGACCGGGGAAGGTCAAACGATTGTATTTAAGCGATGGAAGTCATAAAACCCTGATCAGATGATGGTGGTTAAAAAGACTAAAGTTGGGTGACAACGATCAAAGGATCGTAGTTTTGCAATAGAGGTCAGAGGAACGTTGATAGGTAATAGTGGTTTGAAAATCGTAATCATATAATAATGGTTTGAGGACCATAGTTTGGTGATGGAGATCAGAGTACCAAATTTGGGTGATGATGGTTAGGGGACTATTATTCGGCGATGATGGTCAGAGGATCATAGTTGGACGGTAGTGATTGGAAGATCACAATCAGGAGACGATGATCAAGGGGCTGTAGTAGAACAATGGTGGTAGGGAGGCCATAGTCGAGCAACTGTCGTCGAAAGACCATAGTTGGGTGATAGTTGTTAGGAAACCATTGTCGAATGGTAGTGGTCAAAATATTATAGTTAGAGGACTGTAATCTGGCGATCTTAGTTGGATTGTGTTCATGTAATGGATGTTGAAGGACCTTATTTGGGCAATGATTGTTGGAAGATCATAGTTAGTCAACTATGATTCAAGGACCGTAATTTGACAATGGTGATTGAAGGATCATAGTCGAGTGATGATATTTGAAGAACCGTCGCCAGCGATAGTAATCAGAGGATTGTAGTTCGATAATAGTGGTCTCCTGATTGAAGTAGGGTAATGGTAGTCTGATGATT
This sequence comes from Dendrobium catenatum, assembly GCF_001605985.2. Classification (NCBI taxonomy): domain Eukaryota; kingdom Viridiplantae; phylum Streptophyta; class Magnoliopsida; order Asparagales; family Orchidaceae; genus Dendrobium; species Dendrobium catenatum. The sequence goes on along the minus strand of NW_021319360.1, from coordinate 38,029 downwards.
GTGGTGGATAGTGACAATTGAGTGGGGGTTTGATGATAGAGCCTGGGTGGTGGTCCAACTGTGGTGTTCTAGTGAAGCTCCAGGATTCTTCAAATATTTGAGTTCTCTTAATCACAAGCAAATGTCCAAGCCCTCTTTCATATAGATAAAGATGATTTATTTATATATTTTTAAGATTTGTATGCCCTATAAATATAATCAAAATCTAAAACACTTGATCGACTGATGCATATTGATTTTCTTAGATATACACCATTTTCTTAGCATTTAAGTGACTTAATGATGTCAAAATTAAACAAATTATGATTTTATGAATTCGTCGTAGTAAGATGCTTGATCAGACTATAAGTATGAGGTATTTGGATATCATTTGGTCCTCTAATTAGTGTGTTTAATTTGCTTATTGTACTTCAAGTGCTTGATATGGTCTTATTCAAACTCCATGTTGGACCACTTTTCATGTCTTTGGGTTTGTCTTATTTATACGTTCAATTTGAGTATGAGTTTGCTAAAATTAGAGTTCAAATGATACCGAACTTATTTTTTAAAGTTTTAAATTCAAATATACATTGAGATATTCATGGCAAATCAAATCTATTTTTAATGATATATCAAATTATATATTATATTTGTTACAAGTTAGAAAACTTGAGCAAGATTTGAGTATGAGTTTGCTAAAATTAGAGTTCAAATGATACCGAACTTATTTTTTAAAGTTTTAAATTCAAATATACATTGAGATATTCATGGCAAATCAAATCTATTTTTAATGATATATCAAATTATATATTATATTTGTTACAAGTTAGAAAACTTGAGCCAGTGGAAAGTATGTTTAACATCTCAACATTGTATAAAAATTTAACACGCACAAAAAAAAAAATGACTAAAACTTTTTTATGTGAAAAACTTGCACTACAGGAAAATAGCCTATTTCCGACGGAATTTTCGCGGCTTTCCGACGGACTGATTTCCGACAGATTTTCAGGCGGATTTCTGACATATTATGATGAAATATTTTTGACATTTTTTTGCAAATTTTTCGACGGACTTTTCGGCGGATTTCCGACGGACTTGTTACCGACGGATTAACCGACGCATTTTAATAATTTTTTAAAAAATACATTTTCATGATTTAAATAATTAATAATTTTATAGCTCATTTTAATTAATTATTAATTTAATAATTTATTTTAATTAATTAATTGCTTA